>NC_056456.1:42621481-42753981 GCF_018296145.1 Oncorhynchus tshawytscha
TAGCCATGGTGTTCTCTATGGTGTTCTCTAGCCATGGTGTTCTATGGTGTTCCATCTCTAGCCATGGTGTTCTCTAGCCATGGTGTTCCATCGTGTTCTCTAGACATGGTGTTCTCTAGCCATGGTGTTCCATAGTATTCTCTAGCCACGGTGTTCCATGGTGTTCTCTAACCATGGTGTTCCATGGTGTTCTCTAGCCACGGTGTTCTCCAACCATTATATTCCATGGTGTTCTCTAACCATGGTGTTCTCTAGCCATGGTGTTCTCTAAACATGGTGTTCTCTAGCCATGGTGTTCCATGGTGTTATCTAAACATGGTGTTCTCTAGCCATGGTGTTCCATGGTGTTCTCTAAGCCATGGTGTTCCATGGTGTTCTCTAGCCATGGTGTTCTCATGGTGTTCTCTAACCATGGTGTTCTCTAACCATGGTGTTCTCTAGCCATGGTGTTCCATGGTGTTCTCTAGCCATGGTGTTCTCTAGCCATGGTGTTCCATGGTGTTCTCTAGCCACGGTGTTCCATGGTGTTCTCTAAACATGGTGTTCTCTAGCCATGGTGTTCCATGGTGTTCTCTAGCCATGGTGTTCTCTATCCCGGTGTTCTGTAGCCATGGTGTTCCATGGTGTTCTCTGGCCATGGTGTTCCATGGTGTTCTCTAAACATGGTGTTCTCTAGCCACGGTGTTCTCTAGCCATTGTGTTCTCTAGCCATGGTGTTCCATGGTGTTCTCTAGCCATGGTGTTCCATGGTGTTCTCTAGCCATGGTGTTTGGTTCTAGCCATGTTCCATGGTGTTCTCTAAACATGGTGTTCTCTAGCCATGGTGTTCTCTAGCCATGGTGTTCCAGCCATGGTGTTCTCATGGTGTTCCATGTGTTCTCTGGGTGTTCTAGCCATGGTGTTCTATGGTGTTCCATGGTGTTCTCTAGCCATGGTGTTCCAGGTGTTCTCTAGCCATGGTGTTCCATGTCTAGCCATGGTGTTCCATGGTGTTCTATGGTGTTCTCTAGCCATGGTGTTCCATGGTGTTCTCTAGCCATGGTGTTCTCTATGGTGTTCTCTAAACCATGATGTTCCAGCCATGGTGTTCTCTCCATGGTGTTCTATGGTGTTCTCTAGCCATGGTGTTCCATGGTGTTCTCTAGCCATGGTGTTCCATGTGTTCTCTAGCCATGGTGTTCCATGGTGTTCTCTAGCCATGGTGTTCCATGGTGTTCTCTAAACATGGTGTTCTGGTGTTCTATGCCATGGTGTTCTATGTGTTCTCTAGCCATGGTGTTCCATGGTGTTCTCTAGCCATGGTGTTCTCTAGCCATGGTGTTCTCTAGCCATGGTGTTTCTAAACATGGTGTTCTCTAGCCATGGTGTTCCATGGTGTTCTCTAAACATGGTGTTCTCTAGCCATGATGTTCTCAGCCATGGTGTTCTCTAGCCATGGTGTTCCATGGTGTTCTCTAGCCATGGTGTTCTCTAGTGTTCCATGGTGTTCTCTAAACCATGGTGTTCTCTAGCCATGGTGTTCTCTAGCCATGGTGTTCCATGGTGTTCTCTAGCCATGGTGTTCTATGGTGTTCTATGGTGTTCTCTAACCATGATGTTCTATGGTGTTCTATGGTGTTCTCTAGCCATGATGTTCCATGGTGTTCTCTAGCCATGGTGTTCCATGGTGTTCTCTAGCCATGGTGTTCCATGGTGTTCTATGGTGTTCTCTAGCCATGGTGTTCCATGGTGTTCTCTAGCCATGGTGTTCCATGGTGTTCTCTAGCCATGGTGTTCTATGGTGTTCTCAAGCCATGATGTTCCATGTTCTCTAGCCATGGTGTTCCATGGTGTTCTCTAGCCATGATGTGTTTCTCTAGCCATGGTGTTCCATGGTGTTCTCTAGCCATGGTGTTCCATGGTGTTCTCTAGCCATGGTGTTCTATGGTGTTCTATAGCCATGGTGTTCTATGGTGTTCTCTATCCATGGTGTTCCATGGTGTTCTCTAGCCATGGTGTTCTCTAACCATGGTGTTCTCTAGCCATGGTGTTCCATGGTGTTCTCTAGCCATCCATGGTGTTCTCTAGCCATGGTTCCATGGTTTTCTAGCCATGGTGTTCCATGGTGTTCTCTAACCATGGTGTTCTCTAACCATGGTGTTCTCTAGCCATGTTGTTCCATGGTGTTCTCTAGCCATGGTGTTCTCTAGCCATGGTGTTCCATGGTGTTCTCTAGCCACGGTGTTCCATGGTGTTCTCTAAACATGGTGTTCTCTAGCCATGGTGTTCCATGGTGTTCTCTAGCCATGGTGTTCTTCCATGGTGTTCTCTAGCCATGGTGTTCCATGGTGTTCTCTAACCATGGTGTTCTCTAGCCATGGTGTTCTCTAACCATGGTGTTCTCTATTCATGGTGTTCCATGGTGTTCTCTAGCCATGGTGTTCTCTAGCCATGGTGTTCCATGGTGTTCTCTAGCCATGGAGTTCCATGGTATTTTCTAGCCACGCTGTTCCATGGTGTTCTCTAACCATGGTGTTCTCTAGCCATGGTGTTCTCTAACCATGGTGTTCTCTAGCCATGTTGTTCCATGGTGTTCTCTAGCCATGGTGTTCTCTAGCCATGGTGTTCCATGGTGTTCTCTAGCCACGGTGTTCCATGGTGTTCTCTAAACATGGTGTTCTCTAGCCATGTTGTTCCATGGTGTTCTCTAGCCATGGTGTTCTCTAGCCATGGTGTTCCATGGTGTTCTCTAGCCATGGTGTTCCATGGTGTTCTCTAGCCATGGTGTTCCATGGTGTTCTCTAGCCATGGTGTTCTATGGTGTTCTATAGCCATGGTGTTCTATGGTGTTCTCTAGCCATGGTGTTCCATGGTGTTCTCTAGCCATGGTGTTATCTCCATGGTGTTCTCCAGCCATGGTGTTCCATCGTGTTCTCTAGCCATGGTGCTCTCTAGCCATGGTGTTCTCTAGCCATGGTGTTCTCTAGCCATGGTGTTCTCTAGCCATGGTGTTCCATGGTGTTCTCTAACCATGGTGTTCTCTAGCCATGGTGT
Source organism: Oncorhynchus tshawytscha (assembly GCF_018296145.1). NCBI lineage: Eukaryota > Metazoa > Chordata > Actinopteri > Salmoniformes > Salmonidae > Oncorhynchus > Oncorhynchus tshawytscha. The sequence goes on from NC_056456.1 coordinate 42,624,515, forward strand.
TCTCTAACCATGGTGTTCTCTATTCATGGTGTTCCATGGTGTTCTCTAGCCATGGTGTTCTCTAGCCATGGTGTTCCATGGTGTTCTCTAGCCATGGAGTTCCATGGTATTTTCTAGCCACGCTGTTCCATGGTGTTCTCTAACCATGGTGTTCTCTAGCCATGGTGTTCTCTAACCATGGTGTTCTCTAGCCATGTTGTTCCATGGTGTTCTCTAGCCATGGTGTTCTCTAGCCATGGTGTTCCATGGTGGTCTCTAGCCACGGTGTTCCATGGTGTTCTCTAAACATGGTGTTCTCTTGCCATGGTGTTCCATGGTGTTCTCTAGCCATGGTGTTCTCTATCCCCGGTGTTCTGTAGCCATGGTGTTCCATGGTATTCCATGGTGTTCCATGGTGTTCTCTAGCCATGGTGTTCTCTAGCCATGGTGTTCTCTAGCCATGGTGTTCTCTAGCCATGGTGTTCTCTATCCCCGGTGTTCTGTAGCCATGGTGTTCCATGGTGTTCTCTAGCCATGGTGTTCTCTAGCCACGGTGTTCCATGGTGTTCTCTAGCCATGGTGTTCTCTAGCCATGGTGTTCTCTAGCCATGGTGTTCCATGGTGTTCTCTAAAAATGGTGTTCTCTAGCCATGGTGTTTTCTAGCCATGGTGTTCCATGGTGTTCTCTAAACATGGTGTTCTCTAGCCACGGTGTTCTCTAGCCATGGTGTTCTCTAGCCATGGTGTTCCATGGTGTTCTCTAGCCATGGTGTTTTCTAGCCACGGTGTTCTCTAGCCATGGTGTTCTCTAGCCATGGTGTTCTCTAGCCATGGTGTTCCATGGTGTTCTCTATACATGGTGTTCTCTAGCCACTGTGTTCTCTAGCCATGGTGTTCTCTAGCCATGGTGTTCCATGGTGTTCTAGCCATGGTGTTCTCTAGCCATGGTGTTCTCTCTAGCCATGGTGTTCTCTAGCCATGGTGTTCTATGGTGTTCTCTAGCCCTGGTGTTCTATGGTGTTCTCTAGCCATGGTGTTCTCTGTTCTCTAGCCATGGTGTTCCATGGTGTTCTCTAGCCATGGTGTTCCATCGTGTTCTCTAGACATGGTGTTCTCTAGCCATGGTGTTCCATAGTATTCTCTAGCCATGGTGTTCTCTAGCCATGGTGTTCTCTAGCCATGGTGTTCTCTAGCCACGGTGTTCCATGGTGTTCTCTAACCATGGTGTTCCATGGTGTTCTCTAGCCATGGTGTTCTCTAGCCATGGTGTTCCATGGTGTTCTCTAGCCATGGTGTTCTCTAGCCATGGTGTTTCTCTAGCCATGGTGTTCCATGGTGTTCTCTAGCCATGGTGTTCTCTAGCCATGGTGTTCCATGGTGTTCTCTATGGTGTTCCATGGTGTTCTCTAGCCATGGTGTTCCATGGTGTTCTCTAGCCATGGTGTTCTCTAGCCATGGTGTTCCATGGTGTTCTCTAGCCATGGTGTTCCATGGTGTTCTCTAACCATGGTGTTCTCATGGTGTTCCATGGTGTTCTCTAGCCATGGTGTTCCATGGTGTTCTCTAGCCATGGTGTTCCATGGTGTTCTCTAGCCATGGTGTTCCATGGTGTTCTCTAAACATGGTGTTCTCTAGCCATGGTGTTCCATGGTGTTCTCTAGCCATGGTGTTCCATGGTGTTCTCTAGCCATGGTGTTCCATGGTGTTCTCTAGCCATGGTGTTCCTATGGTGTTCTCTAGCCATGGTGTTCCATGGTGTTCCATCTGTTCTCTAGCCATGGTGTTCTATGGTGTTCTCTAACCATGGTGTTCTCTATGGTGTTCTCTAGCCATGATGTTCCATGGTGTTCTCTAGCCATGGTGTTCCATGTTCTCTAGCCATGGTGTTCCATGGTGTTCTATGGTGTTCTAGCCATGGTGTTCCATGGTGTTCTCTAGCCATGGTGTTCCATGGTGTTCTCTAGCCATGGTGTTCTCTAGCCATGGTGTTCCATGGTGTTCTCTAAACATGATGTTCTCTAGCCATGTGTTCTCTAGCCATGGTGTTCCATGGTGTTCTCTAGCCATGGTGTTCTATGGTGTTCTATGGTGTTCTCTAACCATGATGTTCTATGGTGTTCTATGGTGTTCTCTAGCCATGATGTTCCATGGTGTTCTCTAGCCATGGTGTTCCATGGTGTTCTCTAGCCATGGTGTTCCATGGTGTTCTATGGTGTTCTCTAGCCATGGTGTTCCATGGTGTTCTCTAGCCATGGTGTTCCATGGTGTTCTCTAGCCATGGTGTTCTATGGTGTTCTCAAGCCATGATGTTCCATGGTGTTCTCTAGCCATGGTGTTCCATGGTGTTCTCTAGCCATGATGTTCCATGGTGTTCTCTAGCCATGGTGTTCCATGGTGTTCTCTAGCCATGGTGTTCCATGGTGTTCTCTAGCCATGGTGTTCTATGGTGTTCTATAGCCATGGTGTTCTATGGTGTTCTCTATCCATGGTGTTCCATGGTGTTCTCTAGCCATGGTGTTCTCTAACCATGGTGTTCTCTATTCATGGTGTTCCATGGTGTTCTCTAGCCATGGTGTTCTCTAGCCATGGTGTTCCATGGTGTTCTCTAGCCATGGAGTTCCATGGTGTTCTCTAGCCATGGTGTTCCATGGTGTTCTCTAACCATGGTGTTCTCTAACCATGGTGTTCTCTAGCCATGTTGTTCCATGGTGTTCTCTAGCCATGGTGTTCTCTAGCCATGGTGTTCCATGGTGTTCTCTAGCCACGGTGTTCCATGGTGTTCTCTAAACATGGTGTTCTCTAGCCATGGTGTTCCATGGTGTTCTCTAGCCATGGTGTTCTCTATCCATGGTGTTCTCTAGCCATGGTGTTCCATGGTGTTCTCTAACCATGGTGTTCTCTAGCTATGGTGTTCTCTAACCATGGTGTTCTCTATTCATGGTGTTCCATGGTGTTCTCTAGCCATGGTGTTCTCTAGCCATGGTGTTCCATGGTGTTCTCTAGCCATGGAGTTCCATGGTATTTTCTAGCCACGCTGTTCCATGGTGTTCTCTAACCATGGTGTTCTCTAGCCATGGTGTTCTCTAACCATGGTGTTCTCTAGCCATGTTGTTCCATGGTGTTCTCTAGCCATGGTGTTCTCTAGCTATGGTGTTCCATGGTGTTCTCTAGCCACGGTGTTCCATGGTGTTCTCTAAACATGGTGTTCTCTAGCCATGTTGTTCCATGGTGTTCTCTAGCCATGGTGTTCTCTAGCCATGGTGTTCCATGGTGTTCTCTAGCCATGGTGTTCCATGGTGTTCTCTAGCCATGGTGTTCCATGGTGTTCTCTAGCCATGGTGTTCTATGGTGTTCTATAGCCATGGTGTTCTATGGTGTTCTCTAGCCATGGTGTTCCATGGTGTTCTCTAGCCATGGTGTTATCTAGCCATGGTGTTCTCCAGCCATGGTGTTCCATCGTGTTCTCTAGCCATGGTGCTCTCTAGCCATGGTGTTCTCCAGCCATGGTGTTCTCTAGCCATGGTGTTCTCTAGCCATGGTGTTCCATGGTGTTCTCTAACCATGGTGTTCTCTAGCCATGGTGTTCTCTAACCATGGTGTTCTCTATTCATGGTGTTCCATGGTGTTCTCTAGCCATGGTGTTCTCTAGCCATGGTGTTCCATGGTGTTCTCTAGCCATGGAGTTCCATGGTATTTTCTAGCCACGCTGTTCCATGGTGTTCTCTAACCATGGTGTTCTCTAGCCATGGTGTTCTCTAACCATGGTGTTCTCTAGCCATGTTGTTCCATGGTGTTCTCTAGCCATGGTGTTCTCTAGCCATGGTGTTCCATGGTGTTCTCTAGCCACGGTGTTCCATGGTGTTCTCTAAACATGGTGTTCTCTAGCCATGGTGTTCCATGGTGTTCTCTAGCCATGGTGTTCTCTATCCCGGTGTTCTGTAGCCATGGTGTTCCATGGTATTCCATGGTGTTCCATGGTGTTCTCTAGCCATGGTGTTCTCTAGCCATGGTGTTCTCTAGCCATGGTGTTCTCTAGCCATGGTGTTCTCTATCCCCGGTGTTCTGTAGCCATGGTGTTCCATGGTGTTCTCTAGCCATGGTGTTCTCTAGCCACGGTGTTCCATGGTGTTCTCTAGCCATGGTGTTCTCTAGCCATGGTGTTCTCTAGCCATGGTGTTCCATGGTGTTCTCTAAAAATGGTGTTCTCTAGCCACAGCCATGGTGTTCCATGGTGTTCTCTAAACATGGTGTTCTCTAGCCACGGTGTTCTCTAGCCATGGTGTTCTCTAGCCATGGTGTTCCATGGTGTTCTCTAGCCATGGTGTTTTCTAGCCACGGTGTTCTCTAGCCATGGTGTTCTCTAGCTATGGTGTTCTCTAGCCATGGTGTTCCATGGTGTTCTCTATACATGGTGTTCTCTAGCCACTGGTGTTCTCTAGCCATGGTGTTCTCTAGCCATGGTGTTCCATGGTGTTCTGTAGCCATGGTGTTCTCTAGACATGGTGTTCCATGGTGTTCTCTAGCCATGGTGTTCTCTAGCCATGGTGTTCTATGGTGTTCTCTAGCCATGGTGTTCTATGGTGTTCTCTAGCCATGGTGGTTCCATGGTGTTCTCTAGCCATGGTGTTCTCTAGCCATGGTGTTCTCTAGCCATGGTGTTCCATGTGTTCTCTAGACATGGTGTTCTCTAGCCATGGTGTTCCATAGTATTCTCTAGCCATGGTGTTCTCTAGCCATGGTGTTCTCTAGCCATGGTGTTCTCTAGCCACAGTGTTCCATGGTGTTCTCTAACCATGGTGTTCCATGGTGTTCTCTAGCCATGGTGTTCTCTAGCCATGGTGTTCCATGGTGTTCTCTAACCATGGTGTTCTCTAGCCATGGTGTTCTCTATGGTGTTCTCTAGCCATGGTGTTCCATGGTGTTCTCTAGCCATGGTGTTCTCTAGCCATGGTGTTCCATGGTGTTCTCTAGCCATGGTGTTCCATGGTGTTCTCTAGCCATGGTGTTCCATGGTGTTCTCTAGCCATGGTGTTCTCTAGCCATGGTGTTCCATGGTGTTCTCTAGCCATGGTGTTCCATGGTGTTCTCTAAACATGGTGTTCTCTAGCCATGGTGTTCCATGGTGTTCTCTAGCCATGGTGTTCTCTAGGTGTTCTCTAGCCATGGTGTTCCATGTGTTCTCTAGCCATGGTGTTCCATGGTGTTCTCTAAACATGGTGTTCCATGGTGTTCTCTAGCCATGGTGTTCTCTAGCCATGGTGTTCCATGGTGTTCTCTAGCCATGGTGTTCCATGGTGTTCTCTAGCCATGGTGTTCTCTAGCCATGGTGTTCTCTAAACATGGTGTTCTCTAGCCATGGTGTTCCATGGTGTTCCATCTTGTTCTCTAGCCATGGTGTTCTATGGTGTTCTCTAACCATGGTGTTCTCTAGCCATGGTGTTCTCTAGCCATGGTGTTCTCTCTCTAGCCATGGTGTTCCATGGTGTTCTCTAGCCATGGTGTTCCATGGTGTTCTCTAGCCATGGTGTTCCATGGTGTTCTCTATGGTGTTCTCTAGCCACGGTGTTCCATGGTGTTCTCTAAACATGATGTTCTCTAGCCATGGTGTTCTCTAGCCATGGTGTTCCATGGTGTTCTCTAGCCATGGTGTTCATGGTGTTCTATGGTGTTCTCTAGCCATGATGTTCTATGGTGTTCTATGGTGTTCTCTAGCCATGATGTTCCATGGTGTTCTCTAGCCATGGTGTTCCATGGTGTTCTCTAGCCATGGTGTTCCATGGTGTTCTATGGTGTTCTCTAGCCATGGTGTTCCATGGTGTTCTCTAGCCATGGTGTTCCATGGTGTTCTCTAGCCATGGTGTTCTATGGTGTTCTCTAGCCATGATGTTCCATGGTGTTCTCTAGCCATGGTGTTCCATGGTGTTCTCTAGCCATGATGTTCCATGGTGTTCTCTAGCCATGGTGTTCCATGGTGTTCTCTAGCCATGGTGTTCCATGGTGTTCTCTAGCCATGGTGTTCTATGGTGTTCTATAGCCATGGTGTTCTATGGTGTTCTCTATCCATGGTGTTCCATGGTGTTCTCTAGCCATGGTGTTCTCTATGGTGTTCTCTAGCCATGGTGTTCCATGGTGTTCTCTAGCCATGGTGTTCCATGGTGTTCCATGGTGTTCTCTAGCCATGGTGTTCCATGGTGTTCTCTAGCCATGGTGTTCTCTAGCCATGGTGTTCTCCATGGTGTTCTCTAGCCATGTTGTTCCATGGTGTTCTCTAGCCATGGTGTTCTCTAGCCATGGTGTTCCATGGTGTTGTCTAGCCATGGTGTTCCATGGTGTTCTCTAACCATGGTGTTCTCTAGCCATGTTGTTCCATGGTGTTCTTTAGCCATGGTGTTCTCTAGCCATGTTGTTCTCTAGCCATGGTGTTCCATGGTGTTCTCTAACCATGGTGTTCTCTAGCCATGGTGTTCTCTAACCATGGTGTTCTCTATTCATGGTGTTCCATGGTGTTCTCTAGCCATGGTGTTCTCTAGCCATGGTGTTCCATGGTGTTCTCTAGCCATGGAGTTCCATGGTGTTTTCTAGCCACGGTGTTCCATGGTGTTCTCTAACCATGGTGTTCTCATGGTGTTCTCTAACCATGGTGTTCTCTAGCCATGTTGTTCCATGGTGTTCTCTTGCCATGGTGTTCTCTAGCCATGATGTTCCATGGTGTTCTCTAGCCACCCATGGTGTTCTCTAAACATGGTGTTCTCTAGCCATGTTGTTCCATGGTGTTCTCTAGCCATGGTGTTCTCTAGCCATGGTGTTCCATGGTGTTCTCTAGCCATGGTGTTCCATGGTGTTCTCTAGCCATGGTGTTCCATGGTGTTCTCTAGCCATGGTGTTCTATGGTGTTCTATAGCCATGGTGTTCTATGGTGTTCTCTAGCCATGGTGTTCCATGGTGTTCTCTAGCCATGGTGTTATCTCTAGCCATGGTGTTCTCCAGCCATGGTGTTCCATCGTGTTCTCTAGCCATGGTGTTCTCTAGCCATGGTGTTCTCTAGCCATGGTGTTCTCTAGCCATGGTGTTCTCTAGCCATGGTGTTCCATGGTGTTCTCTAACCATGGTGTTCTCTAGCCATGGTGTTCTCTAACCATGGTGTTCTCTATTCATGGTGTTCCATGGTGTTCTCTAGCCATGGTGTTCTCTAGCCATGGTGTTCCATGGTGTTCTCTAGCCATGGAGTTCCATGGTATTTTCTAGCCACGCTGTTCCATGGTGTTCTCTAACCATGGTGTTCTCTAGCCATGGTGTTCTCAACCATGGTGTTCTCTAGCCATGTTGTTCCATGGTGTTCTCTAGCCATGGTGTTCTCTAGCCATGGTGTTCCATGGTGTTCTCTAGCCACGGTGTTCCATGGTGTTCTCTAAACATGGTGTTCTCTAGCCATGGTGTTCCATGGTGTTCTCTAGCCATGGTGTTCTCTATCCCGGTGTTCTGTAGCCATGGTGTTCCATGGTGTTCCATGGTGTTCCATGGTGTTCTCTAGCCATGGTGTTCCATGGTGTTGTCTAGCCATGGTGTTCTCTAGCCATGGTGTTCTCTATCCCCGGTGTTCTGTAGCCATGGTGTTCCATGGTGTTCTCTAGCCATGGTGTTCTCTAGCCACGGTGTTCCATGGTGTTCTCTAGCCATGGTGTTCTCTAGCCATGGTGTTCTCTAGCCATGGTGTTCCATGGTGTTCTCTAAAAATGGTGTTCTCTAGCCACGGTGTTCTCCATGGTGTTCCATGGTGTTCTCTAAACATGGTGTTCTCTAGCCATGGTGTTCTCTAGCCATGGTGTTCTCTAGCCATGGTGTTCCATGGTGTTCTCTAGCCATGGTGTTCTCTAGCCATGGTGTTCTCTACCATGGTGTTCTCTAGGTGTTCCATGGTGTTCTCTAGCCATGGTGTTCTCTAGCCATGGTGTTCTCTAGCCATGGTGTTCCATGGTGTTCTCTATACATGGTGTTCTCTAGCCACTGTGTTCTCTAGCCATGGTGTTCTCTAGCCATGGTGTTCCATGGTGTTCTCTAGCCATGGTGTTCTCTAGACATGGTGTTCCATGGTGTTCTCTAGCCATGGTGTTCCATGGTGTTCTATGGTGTTCTCTAGCCATGGTGTTCTATGGTGTTCTCTAGCCATGGTGTTCCATGGTGTTCTCTAGCCATGGTGTTCTCTAGCCATGGTGTTCTCTAGCCATGGTGTTCCATCGTGTTCTCTAGCATGGTGTTCTCTAGCCATGGTGTTCCATAGTATGGTGTTCTAGCCATGGTGTTCTCTAGCCATGGTGTTCTCTAGCCATGGTGTTCTCTAGCCACGGTGTTCCATGGTGTTCTCTAACCATGGTGTTCCATGGTGTTCTCTAGCCATGGTGTTCTCTAGCCATGGTGTTCCATGGTGTTCTCTAACCATGGTGTTCTCTAGCCATGGTGTTCTCTAGTGGTGTTCTCTAGCCATGGTGTTCCATGGTGTTCTCTAGCCATGGTGTTCTCTAGCCATGGTGTTCCATGGTGTTCTCTAGCCATGGTGTTCCATGGTGTTTTCTAGCCATGGTGTTCCATGGTGTTCTCTAACCATGGTGTTCTGTTCTCTAGCCATGGTGTTCCATGGTGTTCTCTAGCCATGGTGTTCTCTAGCCATGGTGTTCCATGGTGTTCTCTAGCCATGGTGTTCCATGGTGTTCTCTAGCCATGGTGTTCTATGGTGTTCTCCATGGTGTTCTCTAGCCATGGTGTTCCATGGTGTTCTCTAGCCATGGTGTTCCATGTGTTCTCTAGCCATGGTGTTCCATGGTGTTCTCTATGGTGTTCTCTAGCCATGGTGTTCCATGGTGTTCTCTAGCCATGGTGTTCCATGGTGTTCTCTAGCCATGGTGTTCCATGGTGTTCTCTAGCCATGGTGTTCCATGGTGTTCTCTAGCCATGTGGTGTTCTCTAGCCATGGTGTTCCATGGTGTTCTCTAGCCATGGTGTTCCATGGTGTTCTCTAGCCATGGTGTTCCATGGTGTTCTCTAGCCATGGTGTTCTATGGTGTTCTCCATGGTGTTCCATGGTGTTCTCTAGGTGTTCCATGGTGTTCTCTAGCCATGGTGTTCCTATGGTGTTCTCTAGGTGTTCCATGGTGTTCCATGGTGTTCTCTAGCCATGGTGTTCCATGGTGTTCTCTAGCCATGGTGTTCTCTAACCATGGTGTTCTCTAGCCATGGTGTTCCATGGTGTTCTCTAGCCATGGTGTTCTCTAGCCATGGTGTTCCATGGTGTTCTCTAGCCATGGTGTTCCATGGTGTTCTCTAAACATGGTGTTCTCTAGCCATGGTGTTCCATGGTGTTCTCTAGCCATGGTGTTCTCTATGGTGTTCTCTAGCCATGGTGTTCCATGGTGTTCTCTAACCATGGTGTTCTCTAGCCATGGTGTTCTCTAACCATGGTGTTCTCTATTCATGGTGTTCCATGGTGTTCTCTAGCCATGGTGTTCTCTAGCCATGGTGTTCCATGGTGTTCTTAGCCATGGTGTTCCATGGTATTTTCTAGCCACGCTGTTCCATGGTGTTCTCTAACCATGGTGTTCTCTAGCCATGGTGTTCTCTAACCATGGTGTTCTCTAGCCATGGTGTTCCATGGTGTTCTCTAGCCATGGTGTTCTCTAGCCATGATGTTCCATGGTGTTCTCTAGCCACGGTGTTCCATGGTGTTCTCTAAACATGGTGTTCTCTAGCCATGTTGTTCATGGTGTTCTCTAGCCATGGTGTTCTTCCATGGTGTTCTCTAGCCATGGTGTTCCATGGTGTTCTCTAGCCATGGTGTTCCATGGTGTTCTCTAGCCATGGTGTTCTCTGGTGTTCTATAGCCATGGTGTTCTATGGTGTTCTCTAGCCATGGTGTTCCATGGTGTTCTCTAGCCATGGTGTTCCTAGCCATGGTGTTCTCTAGCCATGGTGTTCCATGTGTTCTCTAGCCATGGTGCTCTCTAGCCATGGTGTTCTCTAGCCATGGTGTTCTCTAGCCATGGTGTTCTCTAGCCATGGTGTTCCATGGTGTTCTCTAACCATGGTGTTCTCTAGCCATGGTGTTCTCTATGGTGTTCTCTATTCATGGTGTTCCATGGTGTTCTCTAGCCATGGTGTTCTCTAGCCATGGTGTTCCATGGTGTTCTCTAGCCATGGAGTTCCATGGTGTTTTCTAGCCATGGTGTTCTCTATGGTGTTCTCTAGCCATGGTGTTCTCTAACCATGGTGTTCTCTAGCCATGTTGTTCCATGGTGTTCTCTAGCCATGGTGTTCTCTAGCCATGGTGTTCCATGGTGTTCTCTAGCCACGGTGTTCCATGGTGTTCTCTAAACATGGTGTTCTCTAGCCATGGTGTTCCATGGTGTTCTCTAGCCATGGTGTTCTCTATGGTGTTCTCTAGCCATGGTGTTCCATGGTGTTCTGGTGTTCCATGGTGTTCTCTAGCCATGGTGTTCTCTAGCCATGTTCTCTAGCCATGGTGTTCTCTAGCCATGGTGTTCTCTATGGTGTTCTGTAGCCATGGTGTTCCATGGTGTTCCATGGTGTTCTCTAGCCATGGTGTTCCATGGTGTTCTCTAGCCATGGTGTTCTCTAGCCATGGTGTTCTCTAGCCATGGTGTTCCATGGTGTTCTCTAAAAATGGTGTTCTCTAGCCATGGTGTTCTCTAGCCATGGTGTTCCATGGTGTTCTCTAAACATGGTGTTCTCTAGCCATGGTGTTCTCTAGCCATGGTGTTCTCTAGCCATGGTGTTCCATGGTGTTCTCTAGCCATGGTGTTTTCTAGCCACGGTGTTCTCTAGCCATGGTGTTCTCTAGCCATGGTGTTCTCTAGCCATGGTGTTCCATGGTGTTCTCTATACATGGTGTTCTCTAGCCACTGTGTTCTCTAGCCATGGTGTTCTCTAGCCATGGTGTTCCATGGTGTTCTGTAGCCATGGTGTTCTCTAGCCATGGTGTTCCATGGTGTTCTCTAGCCATGGTGTTCTCTAGCCATGGTGTTCTATGGTGTTCTCTAGCCCTGGTGTTCCATGGTGTTCTCTAGCCATGGTGTTCCATGGTGTTCTCTAGCCATGGTGTTCTCTAGCCATGGTGTTCCATCGTGTTCTCTAGACATGGTGTTCTCTAGCCATGGTGTTCCATGGTGTGGTGTTCTCTAGCCATGGTGTTCTCTAGCCATGGTGTTCTCTAGCCACGGTGTTCCATGGTGTTCTCTAACCATGGTGTTCCATGGTGTTCTCTAGCCATGGTGTTCTCTAGCCATGGTGTTCCATGGTGTTCTCTAACCATGGTGTTCCAGCCATGGTGTTCTCTAACCATGGTGTTCTCTAGCCATGGTGTTCCATGGTGTTCTCTAGCCATGGTGTTCTCTAGCCATGGTGTTCCATGGTGTTCTCTAGCCATGGTGTTCCATGGTGTTTTCTAGCCACGGTGTTCCATGGTGTTCTCTAACCATGGTGTTCTCTAACCATGGTGTTCTCTAGCCATGGTGTTCCATGGTGTTCTCTAGCCATGGTGTTCTCTAGCCATGTTTCCATGGTGTTCTCTAGCCAGCCATGGTGTTCTCTAAACATGGTGTTCTCTAGCCATGGTGTTCCATGGTGTTCTCTAGCCATGGTGTTCTCTATGGTGTTCTGTAGCCATGGTGTTCCATGGTGTTCTCTGGCCATGGTGTTCCATGGTGTTCTCTAAACATGGTGTTCTCTAGCCACGGTGTTCTCTAGCCATTGTGTTCTCTAGCCATGGTGTTCCATGGTGTTCTCTAGCCATGGTGTTCCATGGTGTTCTAGCCATGGTGTTTTCTAGCCACGGTGTTCCATGGTGTTCTCTAAACATGATGTTCTCTAGCCATGGTGTTCTCTAGCCATGGTGTTCCATGGTGTTCTCTAGCCATGGTGTTCTATGGTGTTCTATGGTGTTCTCTAACCATGATGTTCTATGGTGTTCTGGTGTTCTCTAGCCATGATGTTCCATGGTGTTCTCTAGCCATGGTGTTCCATGGTGTTCTCTAGCCATGGTGTTCCATGGTGTTCTATGGTGTTCTCTAGCCATGATGTTCCATGGTGTTCTCTAGCCATGGTGTTCCATGGTGTTCTCTAGCCATGGTGTTCTATGGTGTTCTCTGATGTTCCATGGTGTTCTCTAGCCATGGTGTTCCATGGTGTTCTCTAGCCATGATGTTCCATGGTGTTCTCTAGCCATGATGTTCCATGGTGTTCTCTAGCCATGGTGTTCCATGGTGTTCTCAGCCATGGTGTTCCATGGTGTTCTCTAGCCATGGTGTTCTATGGTGTTCTATAGCCATGGTGTTCCATGGTGTTCTCTAGCCATGGTGTTCCATGGTGTTCTCTAGCCATGGTGTTCTAGCCATGGTGTTCTCTAGCCATGGTGTTCTCTAGCCATGGTGTTCTCTAGCCATGGTGTTCCATGGTGTTCTCTAGCCATGGTGTTCTCTAGCCATGGTGTTCTCTAGCCATGGTGTTCCATGGTGTTCTCTAGCCATGGTGTTCCATGGTGTTCTCTAGCCATGGTGTTCTCTAGCCATGGTGTTCCATGGTGTTCTCTAAACATGTGTTCTCTAGCCATGGTGTTCTCTAGCCATGGTGTTCCATGGTGTTCTCTAACCATGATGTTCTATGGTGTTCTATGGTGTTCTCTAGCCATGGTGTTCCATGGTGTTCTCTAGCCATGGTGTTCCATGGTGTTCTCTAGCCATGGTGTTCCATGGTGTTCTCTCTAGCCATGGTGTTCCATGGTGTTCTCTAGCCATGGTGTTCCATGGTGTTCTCTAGCCATGGTGTTCTATGGTGTTCTCTAGCCATGGTGTTCCATGGTGTTCTCTTAGCCATGGTGTTCCATGGTGTTCTCTAGCCATGATGTTCCATGGTGTTCTCTAGCCATGGTGTTCCATGGTGTTCTCTAGCCATGGTGTTCCATGGTGTTCTCTAGCCATGGTGTTCTATGTGTTCTAGCCATGGTGTTCTCTCTAGCCATGGTGTTCCATGGTGTTCTCTAGCCATGGTGTTCTCTAACCATGGTGTTCTCTAGCCATGGTGTTCCATGGTGTTCTCTAGCCATGGTGTTCCAGCCATGGTGTTCCATGGTGTTCTCATGGAGTTCCATGGTGTTCTCTAGCCATGGTGTTCCATGGTGTTCTCTAACCATGGTGTTCTCTAGCCATGGTGTTCTCTAGCCATGGTGTTCCATGGTGTTCTCTAGCCATGGTGTTCTCTAGCCATGGTGTTCCATGGTGTTCCATGGTGTTCTCTAGCCATGGTGTTCTCTAGCCATGGTGTTCCATGGTGTTCTCTAGCCATGGTGTTCTCTAGCCATGGTGTTCTCTAGCCATGGTGTTCTCTAGCCATGGTGTTCCATGGTGTTCTCTAGCCATGGTGTTCCATGGTGTTCTCTAGCCATGGTGTTCCATGGTGTTTCTAGCCACGGTGTGTCCTAACCATGGTGTTCTCTAGCCATGGTGTTCTCTAGCCATGGTGTTCCATGGTGTTCTCTAGCCATGGTGTTCTCTAGCCATGGTGTTCCATGGTGTTCTCTAGCCATGGTGTTCCATGGTGTTCTCTAAACATGGTGTTCTCTAGCCATGGTGTTCCATGGTGTTCTCTAGCCATGGTGTTCTCTAGCCATGGTGTTCTCTAGCCATGGTGTTCCATGGTGTTCTCTAGCCATGGTGTTCCATGGTGTTCTCTAAACATGGTGTTCTCTAGCCATGGTGTTCTCTAGCCATGGTGTTCTCTAGCCATGGTGTTCCATGGTGTTCTCTAGCCATGGTGTTCCATGGTGTTCTCTAGCCATGGTGTTCTCTAGCCATGGTGTTCCATGGTGTTCTCTAAACCATGGTTCTCTAGCCATGGTGTTCTCTAGCCATGGTGTTCCATCTAGCCATGGTGTTCCATGGTGTTCTCTAGCCATGGTGTTCTCTGGCCATGGTGGTGTTCTAGCCATGGTGTTCCATGGTGTTCTCTAGCCATGGTGTTCCATGGTGTTCTCTAGCCATGGTGTTCTGGTGTTCTCTAGCCATGGTGTTCCATGGTGTTCTCTAGCCATGGTGTTCTCCATGCCATGGTGTTCTCTAGCCATGGTGTTCTCTAGCCATGGTGTTCCATGGTGTTCTCTAGCCATGGTGTTCCATGGTGTTCTCTAGCCATGGTGTTCCATGGTGTTCTCTAGCCATGGTGTTCCATGGTGTTCTCTAGCCATGGTGTTCTCTAGTGTTCATGGTGTTCTCTAGCCATGGTGTTCTATGGTGTTCTCTAGCCATGGTGTTCCATGGTGTTCTCTAGCCATGGTGTTCTCTAGCCATGGTGTTCCATGCCATGGTGTTCTCTAGTTCCATGGTGTTCTCTAGCCATGGTGTTCTCTAGCCATGGTGTTCTCTCTAGCCATGGTGTTCTCTAGCCATGGTGTTCCATGGTGTTCTCTAGCCATGGTGTTCCATGGTGTTCTCTAGCCATGGTGTTCTCTAGCCATGGTGTTCCTAAACATGGTGTTCTCTAGCCATGGTGTTCTCATGGTGTTCTCTAGCCAAACATGGTGTTCTCTAGCCATGGTGTTCTCTGGTGTTCTCTAGCCATGGTGTTCCATGGTGTTCTCTAGCATGGTGTTCTCTAGCCATGGTGTTCCATGGTGTTCTCTAGCCATGGTGTTCTCTAGCCATGGTGTTCTCTAGCCATGGTGTTCCATGGTGTTCTCTAGCCATGGTGTTCTCTAGCCATGGTGTTCTCTAGCCATGGTGTTCCATGGTGTTCTCTAACCATGGTGTTCCATGGTGTTCTAGCCATGGTGTTCATGGTGTTCTCTAGCCATGGTGTTCTATGGTGTTCCATGTGTTCTCTAGCCATGGTGTTCCATGGTGTTCTCTAGCCATGGTGTTCCATGGTGTTCTCTAGCCATGGTGTTCCATGGTGTTCTCTAGCCATGGTGTTCTCTAGCCATGGTGTTCTCTAGCCATGGTGTTCCATGGTGTTCTCTAGCCATGGTGTTCTCTGTTCCTAAACATGGGTTTCTCTAGCCATGGTGTTCTCTAGCCATGGTGTTCTCTAGCCATGGTGTTCCATGGTGTTCTCTAGCCATGGTGTTCCATGGTGTTCTCTAGCCATGGTGTTCTCTAGCCATGGTGTTCTCTAGCCATGGTGTTCCATGGTGTTCTCTAAACATGGTGTTCTCTAGCCATGGTGTTCCATGGTGTTCTCTAGCCATGGTGTTCTCTATGGTGTTCTCTAGCATGGTGTTCCATGGTGTTCTCTAGCCATGGTGTTCTCATGGTGTTCTCTAGCCATGGTGTTCTCTAGCCACGGTGTGGTGTTCTCTAGCATGGTGTTCTCTAGCCATGTGTTCTCTAGCCATGGTGTTCCATGGTGTTCTCTAGCATGGTGTTCTCTAGCCATGGTGTTCCATGGTGTTCTCTAGCCATGGTGTTCTCTAGCCATGGTGTTCTCTAGCCATGGTGTTCCATGGTGTTCTCTAGCCATGGTGTTCTCTAGCCATGGTGTTCCATGGTGTTCTCTAGCCATGGTGTTCTCTAGCCACGGTGTTCTCTAGCCATGGTGTTCTCTAGCCATGGTGTTCTCTAGCCATGGTGTTCCATGGTGTTCTCTAAACATGGTGTTCTCTAGCCATGGTGTTCTCTAGGTGTTCTCTAGCCATGGTGTTCTCTAGCCATGGTGTTCCATGTGTTCTCTAGCCATGGTGTTCCATGGTGTTCTCTAGCCATGTTCCATGTTCTGTAGCCATGTTCTCTAGCCATGGTGTTCTCTAGCCATGGTGTTCTCATGGTGTTCTCTAGCCATGGTGTTCTCTAGCCATGGTGTTCCATGGTGTTCTCTAGCCATGGTGTTCCATGGTGTTCTCTAGCCATGGTGTTCCATGGTGTTCTCTAGCCATGGTGTTCTCATGGTGTTCCATGGTGTTCTCTAAACATGGTGTTCTCTAGCCATGGTGTTCCATAGTATTCTCTAGCCATGGTGTTCTCTAGCCATGGTGTTCTCTAGCCATGGTGTTCTCTAGCCATGGTGTTCCATGGTGTTCTCTAGCCATGGTGTTCTCTAGCCATGGTGTTCTCTAGCCATGGTGTTCTCTAGCCATGGTGTTCTCAGCCATGGTGTTCCATGGTGTTCTCTAGCCATGGTGTTCCATGGTGTTCTCTAGCCATGGTGTTCTCTAGCCATTGTTCCATGGTGTTCTCTAGCCATGCCATGGTGTTCTCTAGCCATGGTGTTCCATGGTGTTCTCTAGCCATGGTGTTCTCTAGCCATGGTGTTCTCTCTAGCCATGGTGTTCCATGGTGTTCTCTAGCCATGGTGTTCCATGGTGTTCTCTAGCCATGGTGTTCCAACCATGGTGTTCTCTAGCCATGGTGTTCCATGGTGTTCTCTAAACATGGTGTTCTCCATGGTGTTCCATGGTGTTCTCTAGCCATGGTGTTCTCTAGCCATGGTGTTCTCTAGCCATGGTGTTCCATGGTGTTCTCTAAACATGGTGTTCTCTAGCCATGGTGTTCTCTAGCCATGGTGTTCTCTATGCCATGGTGTTCTCTAGCATGGTGTTCTCTAGCCATGTTCCATGGTGTTCTCTAGCCATGGTGTTCCATGGTGTTCTCTAACCATGGTGTTCTCTAGCCATGGTGTTCTCTAGCCATGGTGTTCTCTAGCCATGGTGTTCTCTAGCCATGGTGTTCCATGGTGTTCTCTAAACATGGTGTTCCATGTTCTCTAGCCATGGTGTTCCATGGTGTTCTCTAGCCATGGTGTTCTCTAAACATGGTGTTCTCTAGCCATGGTGTTCCATGGTGTTCTCTAAACATGGTGTTCTCTAGCCATGGTGTTCCATGGTGTTCTCTAGCTGGTGTTCCATGGGTGTTCTCTAGCCATGGTGTTCTCTAGCCATGGTGTTCTCTAGCCATGGTGTTCTCTAGCCATGGTGTTCTGGTGTTCTCTAGCCATGGTGTTCCATGGTGTTCTCTAAACATGGTGTTCTCTAGCCATGGTGTTCCATGGTGTTCTCTAGCCATGGTGTTCTCTAGCCATGGTGTTCTCTAGCATGGTGTTCTCTAGCCATGGTGTTCTCTAGCCATGGTGTTCTCTAGCCATGGTGTTCTCTAGCCATGGTGTTCTCTAGCCATGGTGTTCTCTAGCCATGGTGTTCCAGCCATGGTGTTCTCTAGCCATGGTGTTCTCTAGCCATGGTGTTCCATGGTGTTCTCTAGCCATGGTGTTCCATGGTGTTCTCTAAACATGGTGTTCTCTAGCCATGGTGTTCTCTAAACATGGTGTTCTCTAGCCATGGTGTTCTCTATGGTGTTCTCTAGCCATGGTGTTCCATGGTATTTCTCTCCATGGTGTTCTCTAGCATGGTGTTCCATGGTGTTCTCTAGCCATGGTGTTCCATGGTGTTCTCTAACCATGGTGTTCTCTAGCCATGGTGTTCCCATGGTGTTCTCTAATGGTGTTCCATGGTGTTCTCTAGCCATGGTGTTCTCTAGCCATGGTGTTCCATGGTGTTCTCTAAACATGGTGTTCTCTAGCCATGGTGTTCTCTAGCCATGGTGTTCTCTAGCCATGGTGTTCTCTAGCCATGGTGTTCCATGGTGTTCTCTAAACATGGTGTTCTCTAGCCATGGTGTTCTCTATGGTGTTCTCTAGCCATGGTGTTCTCATGGTGTTCCATGGTGTTCCTAAAAACCATGGTGTTCTCTAGCCATGGTGTTCTCTAGCCATGGTGTTCTCTAGCCATGGTGTTCTCTAGCCATGGTGTTCTCTATGGTTCTCTAGCCATGGTGTTCCATGGTGTTCTCTAGCCATGGTGTTCCATGGTGTTCTCTAAACATGGTGTTCTCTAGCCATGGTGTTCCATGGTGTTCTCTAGCCATGGTGTTCTCTAGCCATGGTGTTCCATGGTGTTCTCTAAACATGGTGTTCTCTAGCCATGGTGTTCTCTAGCCATGGTGTTCTCATGGTGTTCTCTAGCCATGGTGTTCTCTAGCCATGGTGTTCTCTAGCCATGGTGTTCTCTAGCAGTTCTCTAACCATGGTGTCTCTAGCCATGGTGTTAACCATGGTGTTCTCATGGTGTTCTCTAGCCATGGTGTTCTCAGCCATGGTGTTCTCTAGCCATGGTGTTCTCTAGCCATGGTGTTCTCTAGCCATGGTGTTCTCTAGCCACGGTGTTCTCTAGCCATGGTGTTCTCTAGCCATGGTGTTCTCTAGCCATGGTGTTCCATGGTGTTCTCTAGCCATGGTGTTCCATGGTGTTCTCTAGCCATGGTGTTCTCTAGCCATGGTGTTCTCTAGCCATGGTGTTCCATGGTGTTCTCTAGCCATGGTGTTCCATGGTGTTCTTCCATGGTGTTCTCTAGCCATGGTGTTCCATCTGTTCTCTAACCATGGTGTTCTCTAGCCATGGTGTTCTCTAGCCATGGTGTTCTCTAGCCATGGTGTTCTCTAGCCATGGTGTTCTCTAGCCACATGGTGTTCTCTAACCATGCCATGGTGTTCTCTAGCCATGGTGTTCTCTAGCCATGGTGTTCCATGGTGTTCTCTAAAATGGTGTTCTCTAGCCATGGTGTTCTCTAAACATGGTGTTCTCTAGCCATGGTGTTCTCTAAAACCATGGTGTTCTCTAGCCATGGTGTTCTCTAGCATGGTGTTCTAGCATGGTGTTCTCTAAACATGGTGTTCTCTAGCCATGGTGTTCCATGGTGTTCTCTAGCCATGGTGTTCTCTAGCCATGGTGTTCCATGGTGTTCTCTAAACATGGTGTTCTCTAGCCATGGTGTTCCATGGTGTTCTCTAAAATGGTGTTCTCTAGCCATGGTGTTCTCTAGCCATGGTGTTCTCTAGCCATGGTGTTCTCTAGCCATGGTGTTCCATGGTGTTCTCTAAACATGGTGTTCTCTAGCCATGGTGTTCCATGGTGTTCTCTAGCCATGGTGTTCATGGTGTTCTCTAGCCATGGTGTTCCATGGTGTTCTCTAGCCATGGTGTTCTCTAGCCATGGTGTTCTCTAGCCATGGTGTTCTCTAGCCATGGTGTTCCATGGTGTTCTCTAGCCATGGTGTTCTCTAGCCATGGTGTTCCATGGTGTTCTCTAGCCATGGTGTTCTCTAGCCATGGTGTTCTCTAGCCATGGTGTTCTCTAGCCATGGTGTTCTCTAGCCATGGTGTTCTCTCTAGCCATGGTGTTCTCTAGCCATGGTGTTCCATGGTGTTCTCTAGCCATGGTGTTCCATGGTGTTCTCTAACCATGGTGTTCCATGGTGTTCTAGCCATGGTGTTCTCTAGCCATGGTGTTCCATGGTGTTCTCTAACCATGGTGTTCCATGGTGTTCTCTAACCATGGTGTTCTCTAGCCATGGTGTTCCATGGTGTTCTCTAGCCATGGTGTTCTCTAGCCATGGTGTTCCATGGTGTTCTCTAGCCATGGTGTTCTCTAGCCATGGTGTTCTCTAGCCATGGTGTTCTCTAGCCATGGTGTTCCTATGCCATGGTGTTCTCTAGCATGGTGTTCCATGGTGTTCTCTAGCCATGGTGTTCCATGGTGTTCTCTAGCCATGGTGTTCTCTAGCCATGGTGTTCTCTAGCCATGGTGTTCCATGGTGTTCTCATGGTGTTCCATGGTGTTCTCTAGCCATGGTGTTCCATGGTGTTCTCTAGCCATGGTGTTCTCTATGGTGTTCTCTCTAGCCATGGTGTTCTCTAGCCATGGTGTTCCATGGTGTTCTCTAGCCATGGTGTTCTCTAGCCATGGTGTTCCATGGTGTTCTCTAGCCATGGTGTTCTCTAGCCATGGTGTTCCATGGTGTTCTCTAGCCATGGTGTTCTCTAGCCATGGTGTTCTCTAGCCATGGTGTTCCATGGTGTTCTCTAGCCATGGTGTTCTCTAGTTCCATGGTGTTCTCTAGCCATGGTGTTCTCTAGCCATGGTGTTCTCTAGCCATGGTGTTCCATGGTGTTCTCTAGCCATGGTGTTCCATGGTGTTCTCTAGCCATGGTGTTCTCTAGCCATGGTGTTCTCTAGCCATGTGTTCTCTAACCATGGTGTTCCATGGTGTTCTCTAGCCATGGTGTTCTCTAGCCATGGTGTTCTCTAGCCATGGTGTTCCCATGTTCCATGTGTCTCTAGCCATGGTGTTCCACAGTGTTCTCTAGCCATGGTGTTCCAGCCATGGTGTTCTCTAGCCATGGTGTTCTCTAAACATGGTGTTCCATCTCTAGCCATGGTGTTCTCTAGCCATGGTGTTCTCTAGCCATGGTGTTCCATGGTGTTCTCTAGCCATGGTGTTCCATGGTGTTCTCTAGCCATGGTGTTCCATGGTGTTCTCTAGCCATGGTGTTCCATGGTGTTCTCTAGCCATGGTGTTCTCTAGCCATGGTGTTCTCTAGCCATGGTGTTCCATGGTGTTCTCTAAACATGGTGTTCTCTAGCCCATGGTGTTCTCTAGCCATGGTGTTCTCTAGCCATGGTGTTCCATGGTGTTCTCTAGCCATGGTGTTCTCTAGCCATGGTGTTCCATGGTGTTCTCTAGCCATGGTGTTCTCTAGCCATGGTGTTCCATGGTGTTCTCTAGCCATGGTGTTCTCTAGCCATGGTGTTCCATGGTGTTCTCTAGCCATGGTGTTCCAGCCATGGTGTTCTCTAGCCATGGTGTTCCATGGTGTTCTCTAGCCATGGTGTTCTCTAGCCATGGTGTTCCATGGTGTTCTCTAGCCATGGTGTTCCATGGTGTTCTCTAGCCATGGTGTTCCATGGTGTTCTCTAGCCATGGTGTTCCATGTTTCACCATGGTGTTCCATGGTGTTCTCTAGCCATGGTGTTCCATGGTGTTCTCTAATGGTGTTCCATGGTGTTCTCTAGCCATGGTGTTCCATGGTGTTCTCTAGCCATGATGTTCCATGGTGTTCTCTAACCATGGTGTTCTCTAGCCATGGTGTTCCATGGTGTTCTCTAGCCATGGTGTTCCATGGTGTTCTCTAACCATGGTGTTCCATGGTGTTCTCTAACCATGGTGTTCTCTAAACATGGTGTTCTCTAGCCACGGTGTTCTCTAGCCATGGTGTTCTCTAGCCATCGTGTTCCATGGTGTTCTCTAGCCATGGTGTTCCATGGTGTTCTCTAACCATGGTGTTCTCTAGCCATGGTGTTCCATGGTCTTCTCTAGCCATGGTGTTCTCTAGCCACAGCCTCCTATGCCCTACAGGTCCTGGTCAAAAGGCCTCCTATTCCCTTCAGCACTATGTAGGGAATTTTAGTGCACTTTGTAGGGAATTGTAGTGCACTATGTAGGTAATAGTAGTGTACTATGTAGGGAATAGTAGTGTACTATGTAGGGAATAGGGCGAGATTTGGAAGACACCTGTAGCCAAGCAGTAGACGATTGGACTGTTTCTATTTGATGGGTCTTCTCTGCTCTGTTGGGATGAAAAGCCTTCTGGCTCAGGGAGACAGATCCATTAGTACCATAAATGACCTGCAACAACGAGACAAGGCATCTTCACAAACAAGAAGATTGGTGGAAATAATATGCATTAGTGGGAGGTGATCGATCAGAAGTTTGAAGCCACGCCACACACACACACAGCCACACACACACAGCCTCAAACACACAGCCACACACACACACACACACAGCCACACACACACAGCCACACACACACACACACACACACACACACACACACACACAGCCACACACACACAGCCACACACACACAGAGCCAAACACACACAGCCACACACACACACACAGCCACACACACAGCCACACAAACACACACACACAGCCACACACAGGCATGTCACACACACACACACACACAGGAATCACACACAAACACACACACACATGGAGGTAACATGGAGGTAACAGGGAGGTAGACAGGGAGGTAACAGGGAGGTAGAAATGGAGGTAGACAGGGAGATAACAGGGAGGTAGACAGGGAGGTAGACAGGGGTAACAGGGAGGTAACAGGGAGGTAACAGGGAGGTAACAGGGAGGTAGACAGGGAGGTAGACAGGAGATAACAGGGAGGTAGACAGGGAGGTAGACAGGGAGGTAACAGGGAGGTAACAGGGAGGTAACAGGGAGGTAGACAGGGAGGTAGACAGGGAGGTAGACAGGGAGGTAACAGGGAGGTAACAGGGAGGTAGAAATGGAGGTAGGCAGGGAGGTAACATGGAGGTAACATGGAGGTAACAGGGAGGTAGACAGGAGGTAGACAGGGAGATAACAGGGAGGTAGACAGGAGGTAGACAGGAGGTAGACAGGGAGGTAACAGGGAGGTAACAGGGAGGTAGACAGGGAGGTAGACATGGAGGTAACATGGAGGTAACAGGAGGTAACAGGGAGGTAGACAGGAGGTAGACAGGGAGGTAGACAGGGAGATAACAGGGAGGTAGACAGGAGGTAGACAGGGAGGTAGACAGGAGGTAACAGGGAGGTAACAGGGAGGTAGAAATGGAGGTAGACAGGGAGGTAACAGGGAGGTAACATGGAGGTAACAGGGAGGTAGACAGGGAGGTAACAGGGAGGTAACAGGGAGGTAGAAAGGGAGGTAGACAGGGAGGTAGACAGGGAGGTAACAGGGAGGTAACATGGAGGTAACTGGGAGGTAGACAGGGAGGTAACAGGGAGGTAACGGGTAGGTAGACAGGGAGGTAACAGGGAGGTAACAGGGAGGTAACGGGGAGGTAGACAGGGAGGTAGACAGGGAGGTACACAGGGAGGTAGACAGGGAGGTAACAGGGAGGTAACAGGGAGGTAGACAGGGAGGTAACATGGAGGGGATCATCAGCAGGCCTTTAGATGATGGTTTAGACTACAGCAGAGCTGTGAGGTCAGACTCCCCATCTAGCTCCCTGTCGCCCTTCAAACACCTTTCATCGGAACAGCATCACACAGTCTGTTTCATGTGTCTGTGTGTCCAGCCTGACAACAGAGTAGCAGAGGACTAACCCCAGCTTTCGTCTCTGCAGGGGGGCCCCTTTAGTGGGGTGGAGGGAGAGGTGGGCAACACGAGAGAGCAGGAAGCGGGGGCTCAACACCAGAGAAATGCCAAAAAGAGAGAGAAAGAGAAACAACTAGACTAGGCTACAATGTGCCTTAAAACATGATGGTCAACCTAACACACAGTCAACACACAGTCAACACGCAGTCGACCTACTAGACTAGACTACAATGTGCCTTAAAACATGATGGTCGCTCTAACACACAGTCAACACGCAGTCAACACACAGTCAATACACAGTCAACACGCAGTCAACACACAGTCAACACACAGTCAACACACAGTCAACACACAGTCAACACACAGTCAACACACAGTCAACAATTGATATTGGTGTCTAGTGATATTGGTGTCTAGTGATATTGGTGTCTATTGATATTGGTGTCTAGCTGTAGGCTAGTTGTCTAGTGATATTGGTGTCTAGTGATATTGGTGTCTAGTGATATTGGTGTCTAGCTGTAGGCTAGTTGTCTAGTGATATTGGTGTCTAGTGATATTGGTGTCTAGTGATATTGGTGTCTAGTGATATTGGTGTCTAGTGATATTGGTGTCTAGTGATATTGGCGTCTAGCTGTAGGCTAGTTGTCTAGTGATATTGGTGTCTAGTGATATTGGTGTCTAGCTGTAGGCTAGTTGTCTAGTGATATTGGTGTCTAGCTGTAGGCTAGTTGTCTAGTGATATTGGTGTCTAGCTGTGGGCTAGTTGTCTAGTGATATTGGTGTCTAGCTGTGGGCTAGTTGTCTAGTGATATTGGTGTCTAGCTGTAGGCTAGTGATATTGGTGTCTAGTGATATTGGTGTCTAGCTGTGGGCTAGTTGTCTAGTGATATTGGCGTCTAGCTGTGGGCTAGTTGTCTAGTGATATTGGTGTCTAGCTGTAGGCTAGTTGTCTAGTGATATTGGTGTCTAGCTGTAGGCTAGTTGTCTAGTGATATTGGCGTCTAGCTGTAGGCTAGTTGTCTAGTGATATTGGTGTCTAGCTGTAGGCTAGTTGTCTAGTGATATTGGTGTCTAGCTGTAGGCTAGTTGTCTAGTGATATTGGTGTCTAGCTGTAGGCTAGTTGTCTAGTGATATTGGCGTCTAGCTGTAGGCTAGTTGTCTAGTGATATTGGCGTCTAGCTGTAGGCTAGTTGTCTAGTGGTATTGGTGTCTAGCTGTAGGCTAGTTGTCTAGTGATATTGGTGTCTAGTGATATTGGCATCTAGCTGTAGGCCAGTTGTCTAGTGATATTAGCGTCTAGCTGTAGGCTAGTTGTCTAGTGATATTAGTGTCTAGTGATATTGTCGTCTAGCTGTAGGCCAGTTGTCTAGTGATATTTGCGTCTAGCTGTAGGCCTGTTGTCTAGTGATATTGGTGTCTAGCTGTAGGCTAGTTGTCTAGTGATATTGGTGTCTAGCTGTAGGCCAGTTGTCTAGTGATATTGGTGTTTAGCTGTAGGCTAGTTGTCTAGTGATATTAGTGTCTAGTGATATTGGCATCTAGCTGTAGGTTAGTTGTCTAGTGATATTGGTGTCTAGTGATATTTGCGTCTAGCTGTAGGCTAGTTGTCTAGTGATATTAGTGTCTAGTGATATTGTCGTCTAGCTGTAGGCCAGTTGTCTAGTGATATTGGCGTTTAGCTGTAGGCTAGTTGTCTAGTGATATTAGTGTCTAGTGATATTGGCATCTAGCTGTAGGTTAGTTGTCTAGTGATATTGGTGTCTAGCTGTAGGTTAGTTGTCTAGTGATATTGGTGTCTAGTGATATTGGCATCTAGCTGTAGGTTAGTTGTCTAGTGATATTGGTGTCTAGTGATATTGGTGTCTAGCTGTAGGCTAGGTGTCTAGTGATATTGGCGTCTAGCTGTAGGCCAGTTGTCTAGTGATATTGGTGTCTAGCTGTAGGCCAGTTGTCTAGTGATATTGGTGTCTAGCTGTAGGCTAGTTGTCTAGTGATATTGGTGTCTAGTGATATTGGTGTCTAGCTGTAGGCTAGTTGTCTAGTGATATTGGTGTCTAGTGATATTGGTGTCTAGCTGTAGGCTAGTTGTCTAGTGATATTGGTGTCTAGCTGTAGGCTAGTTGTCTAGTGATATTGGTGTCTAGCTGTGGGCTAGTTGTCTAGTGATATTGGTGTCTAGCTGTGGGCTAGTTGTCTAGTGATATTGGTGTCTAGCTGTAGGCTAGTGATATTGGTGTCTAGTGATATTGGTGTCTAGCTGTGGGCTAGTTGTCTAGTGATATTGGCGTCTAGCTGTGGGCTAGTTGTCTAGTGATATTGGTGTCTAGCTGTAGGCTAGTTGTCTAGTGATATTGGTGTCTAGCTGTAGGCTAGTTGTCTAGTGATATTGGCGTCTAGCTGTAGGCTAGTTGTCTAGTGATATTGGTGTCTAGCTGTAGGCTAGTTGTCTAGTGATATTGGCGTCTAGCTGTAGGCTAGTTGTCTAGTGATATTGGTGTCTAGCTGTAGGCCAGTTGTCTAGTGATATTGGTGTCTAGCTGTAGGCTAGTTGTCTAGTGATATTGGTGTCTAGTGATATTGGTGTCTAGCTGTAGGCTAGTTGTCTAGTGATATTGGTGTCTAGTGATATTGGTGTCTAGCTGTGGGCTAGTTATCTAGTGATATTGGTGTCTAGCTGTAGGCTAGTTGTCTAGTGATATTGGTGTCTAGCTGTGGGCTAGTTGTCTAGTGATATTGGTGTCTAGCTGTGGGCTAGTTGTCTAGTGATATTGGTGTCTAGCTGTAGGCTAGTGATATTGGTGTCTAGTGATATTGGTGTCTAGCTGTAGGCTAGTTGTCTAGTGATATTGGCGTCTAGCTGTGGGCTAGTTGTCTAGTGATATTGGTGTCTAGCTGTAGGCTAGTTGTCTAGTGATATTGGTGTCTAGCTGTAGGCTAGTTGTCTAGTGATATTGGCGTCTAGCTGTAGGCTAGTTGTCTAGTGATATTGGTGTCTAGCTGTAGGCTAGTTGTCTAGTGATATTGGCGTCTAGCTGTAGGCTAGTTGTCTAGTGATATTGGTGTCTAGCTGTAGGCTAGTTGTCTAGTGATATTGGCGTCTAGCTGTAGGCTGGTTGTCTAGTGATATTGGCGTCTAGCTGTAGGCTAGTTGTCTAGTGGTATTGGTGTCTAGCTGTAGGCTAGTTGTCTAGTGATATTGGTGTCTAGTGATATTGGCATCTAGCTGTAGGCCAGTTGTCTAGTGATATTAGCGTCTAGCTGTAGGCTAGTTGTCTAGTGATATTAGTGTCTAGTGATATTGTCGTCTAGCTGTAGGCCAGTTGTCTAGTGATATTTGCGTCTAGCTGTAGGCCTGTTGTCTAGTGATATTGGTGTCTAGCTGTAGGCTAGTTGTCTAGTGATATTGGTGTCTAGCTGTAGGCCAGTTGTCTAGTGATATTGGTGTTTAGCTGTAGGCTAGTTGTCTAGTGATATTAGTGTCTAGTGATATTGGCATCTAGCTGTAGGTTAGTTGTCTAGTGATATTGGTGTCTAGTGATATTGTCGTCTAGCTGTAGGCTAGTTGTCTAGTGATATTTGGTCTAGCTGTAGGCTAGTTGTCTAGTGATATTAGTGTCTAGTGATATTGTCGTCTAGCTGTAGGCCAGTTGTCTAGTGATATTGGCGTTTAGCTGTAGGCTAGTTGTCTAGTGATATTAGTGTCTAGTGATATTGGCATCTAGCTGTAGGTTAGTTGTCTAGTGATATTGGTGTCTAGCTGTAGGTTAGTTGTCTAGTGATATTGGTGTCTAGTGATATTGGCATCTAGCTGTAGGTTAGTTGTCTAGTGATATTGGTGTCTAGTGATATTGGTGTCTAGCTGTAGGCTAGGTGTCTAGTGATATTGGCATCTAGCTGTAGGCCAGTTGTCTAGTGATATTGGTGTCTAGCTGTAGGCCAGTTGTCTAGTGATATTGGTGTCTAGCTGTAGGCTAGTTGTCTAGTGATATTGGTGTCTAGTGATATTGGTGTCTAGCTGTAGGCTAGTTGTCTAGTGATATTGGTGTCTAGCTGTAGGCTAGTTGTCTAGTGATATTGGTGTCTAGTGATATTGGTGTCTAGCTGTAGGCTAGTTGTCTAGTGATATTGGTGTCTAGTGATATTGGTGTCTAGCTGTAGGCTAGTTGTCTAGTGATATTGGTGTCTAGCTGTAGGCTAGTTGTCTAGTGATATTGGTGTCTAGTGATATTGGTGTCTAGTGATATTGGTGTCTAGCTGTAGGCTAGTTGTCTAGTGATATTGGTGTCTAGCTGTAGGCTAGTTGTCTAGTGATATTGGTGTCTAGTCATATTGGCGTCTAGTGATATTGGTGTCTAGTGATATTGGTGTCTAGTCATATTGGCGTCTAGCTGTAGGCTAGTTGTCTAGTGATATTGGTGTCTAGTGATATTTGTGTCTAGCTGTAGGCTAGTTGTCTAGTGATATTGGTGTCTAGTGATATTGGTGTCTAGTGATATTGGTGTCTAGCTGTAGGCTAGTTGTCTAGTGATATTGGTGTCTAGTGATATTGGTGTCTAGCTGTAGGCTAGTTGTCTAGTGATATTGGTGTCTAGCTGTAGGCTAGTTGTCTAGTGATATTGGTGTCTAGCTGTAGGCTAGTTGTCTAGTGATATTGGTGTCTAGCTGTAGGCTAGTTGTCTAGTGATATTGGTGTCTAGCTGTAGGCTAGTTGTCTAGTGATATTAGTGTTTAGTGATATTGGTGTCTATCTGTAGGCCAGTTGTCTAGTGATATTGGTGTCTAGTGATATTGGGGTCTAGCTGTAGGCCTGTTGTCTAGTGATATTGGTGTCTAGTGATATTGGGGTCTAGCTGTAGGCTAGTTGTCTAGTGATATTGGTGTCTAGCTGTAGGCCAGTTGTCTAGTGATATTGGTGTCTAGCTGTAGGCTAGTTGTCTAGTGATATTGGTGTCTAGCTGTAGGCTAGTTGTCTAGTGATATTGGCATCTAGTTGTAGGCTAGTTGTCTAGTGATATTGGTGTCTAGCTGTAGGCTAGTTGTCTAGTGATATTGGTGTCTAGTGATATTGGTGTCTAGCTGTGGGCTAGTTATCTAGTGATATTGGTGTCTAGCTGTAGGCTAGTTGTCTAGTGATATTGGTGTCTAGCTGTGGGCTAGTTATCTAGTGATATTGGTGTCTAGCTGTAGGCCAGTTGTCTAGTGATATTGGTGTCTAGCTGTAGGCTAGTTGTCTAGTGATATTGGTGTCTAGCTGTAGGCTGTTGTCTAGTGATATTGGCGTCTAGCTGTAGGCTAGTTGTCTAGTGATATTGGTGTCTAGCTGTAGGCTAGTTGTCTAGTGATATTGGTGTCTAGCTGTGGGCTAGTTGTCTAGTGATATTGGTGTCTAGCTGTGGGCTGTTGTCTAGTGATATTGGTGTCTAGCTGTAGGCTAGTGATATTGGTGTCTAGCTGTAGGCTAGTTGTCTAGTGATATTGGCATCTAGCTGTAGGTTAGTTGTCTAGTGATATTGGTGTCTAGCTGTAGGTTAGTTGTCTAGTGATATTGGTGTCTAGTGATATTGGTGTCTAGCTGTAGGTTAGTTGTCTAGTGATATTGGTGTCTAGTGATATTGGTGTCTAGCTGTAGGCTAGGTGTCTAGTGATATTGGTGTCTAGCTGTAGGCCAGTTGTCTAGTGATATTGGTGTCTAGCTGTAGGCCAGGTGTCTAGTGATATTGGTGTCTAGTGATATTGGTGTCTAGTGATATTGGTATCTAGTGATATTGGTGTCTAGCTGTAGGCTAGGTGTCTAGTGATATTGGTGTCTAGTGATATTGGTATCTAGCTGTAGACTAGTTGTCTAGTGATATTGGTGTCTAGCTGTAGGCTAGTTGTCTAGTGATATTGGTGTCTAGCTGTAGACTAGTTGTCTAGTGATATTGGTGTCTAGCTGTAGACTAGTTGTCTAGTGATATTGGTGTCTAGTGGTCTAGTGATATTGGTGTCTAGTGATATTGGTGTCTAGCTGTAGGCTAGTTGTCTAGTGATATTGGCGTCTAGCTGTGGGCTAGTTGTCTAGTGATATTGGTGTCTAGCTGTAGGCTAGTTGTCTAGTGATATTGGTGTCTAGCTGTAGGCTAGTTGTCTAGTGATATTGGCGTCTAGCTGTAGGCTAGTTGTCTAGTGATATTGGTGTCTAGCTGTAGGCTAGTTGTCTAGTGATATTGGCGTCTAGCTGTAGGCTAGTTGTCTAGTGATATTGGTGTCTAGCTGTAGGCCAGTTGTCTAGTGATATTGGTGTCTAGCTGTAGGCTAGTTGTCTAGTGATATTGGTGTCTAGTGATATTGGTGTCTAGCTGTAGGCTAGTTGTCTAGTGATATTGGTGTCTAGTGATATTGGTGTCTAGCTGTAGGCTAGTTGTCTAGTGATATTGGTGTCTAGCTGTAGGCTAGTTGTCTAGTGATATTGGTGTCTAGCTGTGGGCTAGTTGTCTAGTGATATTGGTGTCTAGCTGTGGGCTAGTTGTCTAGTGATATTGGTGTCTAGCTGTAGGCTA
Source organism: Oncorhynchus tshawytscha (assembly GCF_018296145.1). NCBI lineage: Eukaryota > Metazoa > Chordata > Actinopteri > Salmoniformes > Salmonidae > Oncorhynchus > Oncorhynchus tshawytscha. Next base: position 42,654,020 of record NC_056456.1, read on the forward strand.
GTGATATTGGTGTCTAGTGATATTGGTGTCTAGCTGTAGGCTAGTTGTCTAGTGATATTGGTGTCTAGCTGTGGGCTAGTTGTCTAGTGATATTGGTGTCTAGCTGTAGGCTAGTTGTCTAGTGATATTGGTGTCTAGCTGTAGGCTAGTTGTCTAGTGATATTGGCGTCTAGCTGTAGGCTAGTTGTCTAGTGATATTGGTGTCTAGCTGTAGGCTAGTTGTCTAGTGATATTGGTGTCTAGCTGTAGGCTGTTGTCTAGTGATATTGGTGTCTAGCTGTAGGCTAGTTGTCTAGTGATATTGGTGTCTAGCTGTAGGCTAGTTGTCTAGTGATATTGGCGTCTAGCTGTAGGCTAGTTGTCTAGTGGTATTGGTGTCTAGCTGTAGGCTAGTTGTCTAGTGATATTGGTGTCTAGTGATATTGGCATCTAGTTGTAGGCTAGTTGTCTAGTGATATTGTCGTCTAGCTGTAGGCCAGTTGTCTAGTGATATTTGGTGTCTAGCTGTAGGCCTGTTGTCTAGTGATATTTGCGTGTCTAGCTGTAGGCCTGTTGTCTAGTGATATTGGTGTCTAGCTGTAGGCTAGTTGTCTAGTGATATTGGTGTCTAGCTGTAGGCCAGTTGTCTAGTGATATTGGTGTTTAGCTGTAGGCTAGTTGTCTAGTGATATTAGTGTCTAGTGATATTGGCATCTAGCTGTAGGTTAGTTGTCTAGTGATATTGGTGTCTAGTGATATTTGCGTCTAGCTGTAGGCTAGTTGTCTAGTGATATTAGTGTCTAGTGATATTGTCGTCTAGCTGTAGGCCAGTTGTCTAGTGATATTGGCGTTTAGCTGTAGGCTAGTTGTCTAGTGATATTAGTGTCTAGTGATATTGGCATCTAGCTGTAGGTTAGTTGTCTAGTGATATTGGTGTCTAGCTGTAGGTTAGTTGTCTAGTGATATTGGTGTCTAGTGATATTGGCATCTAGCTGTAGGTTAGTTGTCTAGTGATATTGGTGTCTAGTGATATTGGTGTCTAGCTGTAGGCTAGGTGTCTAGTGATATTGGTGTCTAGCTGTAGGCCAGTTGTCTAGTGATATTGGTGTCTAGCTGTAGTCTAGTTGTCTAGTGATATTGGTGTCTAGCTGTAGGCTAGTTGTCTAGTGATATTGGTGTCTAGTGATATTGGTGTCTAGCTGTAGGCTAGTTGTCTAGTGATATTGGTGTCTAGCTGTCTAGTGATATTGGTGTCTAGTGATATTGGTGTCTAGCTGTCTAGTGATATTGGTGTCTAGTGATATTGGTGTCTAACTGTCTAGTGATATTGGTGTCTAGTTGTCTAGTGATATTGGTGTCTAGTGATATTGGTGTCTAGTGATATTGGTGTCTAGCTGTAGGCTAGTTGTCTAGTGATATTGGTGTCTAGCTGTAGGCTAGTTGTCTAGTGATATTGGTGTCTAGTCATATTGGCGTCTAGTGATATTGGTGTCTAGTGATATTGGTGTCTAGTCATATTGGCGTCTAGCTGTAGGCTAGTTGTCTAGTGATATTGGTGTCTAGTGATATTTGTGTCTAGCTGTAGGCTAGTTGTCTAGTGATATTGGTGTCTAGTGATATTGGTGTCTAGTGATATTGGTGTCTAGCTGTAGGCTAGTTGTCTAGTGATATTGGTGTCTAGTGATATTGGTGTCTAGCTGTAGGCTAGTTGTCTAGTGATATTGGTGTCTAGCTGTAGGCTAGTTGTCTAGTGATATTGGTGTCTAGCTGTAGGCTAGTTGTCTAGTGATATTGGTGTCTAGTGATATTCGTGTCTAGTGATATTGGTGTCTAGCTGTAGGCTAGTTGTCTAGTGATATTAGTGTCTAGTGATATTGGTGTCTATCTGTAGGCCAGTTGTCTAGTGATATTGGTGTCTAGTGATATTGGGGTCTAGCTGTAGGCCTGTTGTCTAGTGATATTGGTGTCTAGTGATATTGGGGTCTAGCTGTAGGCTAGTTGTCTAGTGATATTGGTGTCTAGCTGTAGGCCAGTTGTCTAGTGATATTGGTGTCTAGCTGTAGGCTAGTTGTCTAGTGATATTGGTGTCTAGCTGTAGGCTAGTTGTCTAGTGATATTGGCATCTAGTTGTAGGCTAGTTGTCTAGTGATATTGGTGTCTAGCTGTAGGCTAGTTGTCTAGTGATATTGGTGTCTAGTGATATTGGTGTCTAGCTGTAGGCTAGTTGTCTAGTGATATTGGTGTCTAGCTGTAGGCTAGTTGTCTAGTGATATTGGTGTTTAGCTGTAGACTAGTTGGCTAGTGATATTGGTGTCTAGCTGTAGGCCAGTTGTCTAGTGATATTGGTGTCTAGCTGTAGGCTAGTTGTCTAGTGATATTGGTGTCTAGCTGTAGACTAGTTGTCTAGTGATATTGGTGTCTAGCTGTAGGCTAGTTGTCTAGTGATATTGGTGTCTAGCTGTAGACTAGTTGTCTAGTGATATTGGTGTTTAGCTGTAGGCTAGTTGTCTAGTGATATTGGTGTCTAGCTGTGGGCTAGTTGTCTAGTGATATTGGTGTCTAGCTGTAGGCTATATTGGTGTCTAGTGATATTGGTGTCTAGCTGTGGGCTAGTTGTCTAGTGATATTGGCGTCTAGCTGTAGGCTAGTTGTCTAGTGATATTGGTGTCTAGCTGTAGGCTAGTTGTCTAGTGATATTGGTGTCTAGCTGTAGGCTAGTTGTCTAGTGATATTGGTGTCTAGCTGTAGGCTAGTTGTCTAGTGATATTGGTGTCTAGCTGTAGGCTAGTTGTCTAGTGATATTGGTGTCTAGCTGTAGGCTAGTTGTCTAGTGATATTGGTGTCTAGCTGTAGGCTGGTTGTCTAGTGATATTGGCGTCTAGCTGTAGGCTAGTTGTCTAGTGATATTGGCGTCTAGCTGTAGGCTAGTTGTCTAGTGGTATTGGTGTCTAGCTGTAGGCTGTTGTCTAGTGATATTGGTGTCTAGTGATATTGGCATCTAGTTGTAGGCTAGTTGTCTAGTGATATTGTGTCTAGCTGTAGGCCAGTTGTCTAGTGATATTTGCGTCTAGCTGTAGGCCTGTTGTCTAGTGATATTTGTCTAGCTGTAGGCCTGTTGTCTAGTGATATTGGTGTCTAGCTGTAGGCTAGTTGTCTAGTGATATTGGTGTCTAGCTGTAGGCCAGTTGTCTAGTGATATTGGTGTTTAGCTGTAGGCTAGTTGTCTAGTGATATTAGTGTCTAGTGATATTGGCATCTAGCTGTAGGTTAGTTGTCTAGTGATATTGGTGTCTAGTGATATTTGCGTCTAGCTGTAGGCTAGTTGTCTAGTGATATTAGTGTCTAGTGATATTGTCGTCTAGCTGTAGGCCAGTTGTCTAGTGATATTGGCGTTTAGCTGTAGGCTAGTTGTCTAGTGATATTAGTGTCTAGTGATATTGGCATCTAGCTGTAGGTTAGTTGTCTAGTGATATTGGTGTCTAGCTGTAGGTTAGTTGTCTAGTGATATTGGTGTCTAGTGATATTGGCATCTAGCTGTAGGTTAGTTGTCTAGTGATATTGGTGTCTAGTGATATTGGTGTCTAGCTGTAGGCTAGGTGTCTAGTGATATTGGCATCTAGCTGTAGGCCAGTTGTCTAGTGATATTGGTGTCTAGCTGTAGGCCAGTTGTCTAGTGATATTGGTGTCTAGCTGTAGGCTAGTTGTCTAGTGATATTGGTGTCTAGTGATATTGGTGTCTAGCTGTAGGCTAGTTGTCTAGTGATATTGGTGTCTAGCTGTAGGCTAGTTGTCTAGTGATATTGGTGTCTAGTGATATTGGTGTCTAGCTGTAGGCTAGTTGTCTAGTGATATTGGTGTCTAGTGATATTGGTGTCTAGCTGTAGGCTAGTTGTCTAGTGATATTGGTGTCTAGCTGTAGGCTAGTTGTCTAGTGATATTGGTGTCTAGTGATATTGGTGTCTAGTGATATTGGTGTCTAGCTGTAGGCTAGTTGTCTAGTGATATTGGTGTCTAGCTGTAGGCTAGTTGTCTAGTGATATTGGTGTCTAGCTGTAGGCTAGTTGTCTAGTGATATTGGTGTCTAGTGATATTGGTGTCTAGTGATATTGGTGTCTAGTGATATTGGTGTCTAGTCATATTGGCGTCTAGCTGTAGGCTAGTTGTCTAGTGATATTGGTGTCTAGTGATATTTGTGTCTAGCTGTAGGCTAGTTGTCTAGTGATATTGGTGTCTAGTGATATTGGTGTCTAGTGATATTGGTGTCTAGCTGTAGGCTAGTTGTCTAGTGATATTGGTGTCTAGTGATATTGGTGTCTAGTGATATTGGTGTCTAGCTGTAGGCTAGGTGTCTAGTGATATTGGTGTCTAGCTGTAGGCTAGGTGTCTAGTGATATTGGTGTCTAGTGATATTCGTGTCTAGTGATATTGGTGTCTAGCTGTAGGCTAGTTGTCTAGTGATATTAGTGTCTAGTGATATTGGTGTCTATCTGTAGGCCAGTTGTCTAGTGATATTGGTGTCTAGTGATATTGGGGTCTAGCTGTAGGCCTGTTGTCTAGTGATATTGGTGTCTAGTGATATTGGGGTCTAGCTGTAGGCTAGTTGTCTAGTGATATTGGTGTCTAGCTGTAGGCCAGTTGTCTAGTGATATTGGTGTCTAGCTGTAGGCTAGTTGTCTAGTGATATTGGTGTCTAGCTGTAGGCTAGTTGTCTAGTGATATTGGCATCTAGTTGTAGGCTAGTTGTCTAGTGATATTGGTGTCTAGCTGTAGGCTAGTTGTGTGATATTGGTGTCTAGTGATATTGGTGTCTAGCTGTGGGCTAGTTATCTAGTGATATTGGTGTCTAGCTGTAGGCTAGTTGTCTAGTGATATTGGTGTCTAGCTGTGGGCTAGTTATCTAGTGATATTGGTGTCTAGCTGTAGGCCAGTTGTCTAGTGATATTGGTGTCTAGCTGTAGGCTAGTTGTCTAGTGATATTGGTGTCTAGCTGTAGGCTAGTTGTCTAGTGATATTGGTGTCTAGCTGTAGGCCAGTTGTCTAGTGATATTGGTGTCTAGCTGTAGGCTAGTTATCTAGTGATATTGGTGTCTAGCTGTAGGCTAGTTGTCTAGTGATATTGGTGTCTAGCTGTAGGCTAGTTGTCTAGTGATATTGGTGTCTAGTGATATTGGTGTCTAGTGATATTGGTGTCTAGCTGTGGGCTAGTTATCTAGTGATATTGGCGTCTAGCTGTAGGCTACTTGTCTATTGATATTGGCGTCTAGCTGTAGGCTAGTTGTCTAGTGATATTGGCATCTAGCTGTAGGCTAGTTGTCTAGTGATATTGGCGTCTAGCTGTAGGCTAGTTGTCTATTGATATTGGTGTCTAGCTGTAGGCTAGTTGTCTAGTGATATTGGTGTCTAGTTGTCTAGTGATATTGGTGTCTAGCTGTAGGCTAGTTGTCTAGTGATATTGGTGTCTAGTTGTCTAGTGATATTGGCATCTGGCTGTAGGTTAGTTGTCTAGTGATATTCGTGTCTAGTCATATTGGCGTCTAGCTGTAGGCCAGTTGTCTAGTGATATTGGTGTCTAGTTGTAGGCTAGTTGTCTAGTGATATTGGTGTCTAGCTGTAGGCTAGTTGTCTAGTGATATTGGTGTCTAGCTGTAGGCTAGTTGTCTAGTGATATTGGTGTCTAGCTGTAGGCTAGTTGTCTAGTGATATTGGTGTCTAGCTGTAGGCTAGTTGTCTAGTGATATTGGTGTCTAGTGATATTGGCATCAAGCTGTAGGCTACTTGTCTATTGATATTGGCGTCTAGCTGTATGCTAGTTGTCTAGTGATATTGGCGTCTAGCTGTAGGCTAGTTGTCTAGTGATATTGGCGTCTAGCTGTAGGCTAGTTGTCTAGTGATATTGGTGTCTAGCTGTAGGCTAGTTGTCTAGTGATATTGGTGTCTAGTGATATTGGCGTCTAGCTGTAGGCTAGTTGTCTAGTGATATTAGTGTCTAGTGATATTGGTGTCTAGTGATATTGGTGTCTAGTGATATTGGCGTCTAGCTGTAGGCTAGTTGTCTAGTGATATTGGCGTCTAGCTGTAGGCTAGTTGTCTAGTGATATTGGTGTCTAGTGATATTGGTGTCTAGTGATATTGGCGTCTAGCTGTAGGCTAGTTGTCTAGTGATATTGGTGTCTAGCTGTAGGCTAGTTGTCTAGTGATATTGGTGTCTAGCTGTAGGCCAGTTGTCTAGTGATATTGGTGTCTAGCTGTAGGCTAGTTGTCTAGTGATATTGGTGTCTAGCTGTAGGCTAGTTGTCTAGTGATATTGGTGTCTAGCTGTAGGCTAGTTGTCTAGTGATATTGGTGTCTAGCTGTAGGCTAGTTGTCTAGTGATATTGGTGTCTAGTGATATTAGTGTCTAGTGATATTGGTGTCTAGTGATATTGGTGTCTAGTGATATTGGTGTCTAGCTGTAGACTAGTTGTCTAGTGATATTAGTGTCTAGTGATATTGGTGTCTAGTGATATTGGTGTCTAGTGATATTGGTGTCTAGCTGTAGGCTAGTTGTCTAGTGATATTGGTGTCTAGCTGTAGGCTAGTTGTCTAGTGATATTGGTGTCTAGCTGTAGGCTAGTTGTCTAGTGATATTGGTGTCTAGCTGTAGGCTAGTTGTCTAGTGATATTGGTGTCTAGCTGTAGGCTAGTTGTCTAGTGATATTGGTGTCTAGTGATATTGGTGTCTAGTGATATTGGTGTCTAGCTGTAGGCTAGTTGTCTAGTGATATTAGTGTCTAGTGATATTGGTGTCTATCTGTAGGCCAGTTGTCTAGTGATATTGGTGTCTAGTGATATTGGCGTCTAGCTGTAGGCCAGTTGTCTAGTGATATTGGTGTCTAGCTGTAGGCCAGTTGTCTAGTGATATTGGTGTCTAGCTGTAGGCTAGTTGTGTAGTGATATTGGTGTCTAGTGATATTGGTGTCTAGCTGTAGGCTAGTTGTCTAGTGATATTGGTGTCTAGCTGTAGGCTAGTTGTCTAGTGATATTGGTGTCTATTGATATTGGTGTCTAGCTGTAGGCTAGTTGTCTAGTTATATTGGTGTCTAGTGATATTAGTGTCTAGTTGTCTAGTGATATTGGTGTCTAGCTGTAGGCTAGTTGTCTAGTGATATTGGTGTCTAATTGTCTAGTGATATTGGTGTCTAGTGATATTGCTGTCTAGCTGTAGGCTAGTTGTCTAGTGATATTGGTGTCTAGTGTCTAGTTGTCTAGTGATATTGGTGTCTAGAAGTAGGTTAGTTGTCTAGTGATATTGGTGTCTAGTCATATTGGCGTCTAGTGATATTGGTGTCTAGTGATATTGGTGTCTAGTCATATTGGCGTCTAGCTGTAGGCTAGTTGTCTAGTGATATTGGTGTCTAGCTGTAGGCTAGGTGTCTAGTGATATTGGTGTCTAGTGATATTGGTGTCTAGTGATATTGGTGTCTAGCTGTAGGCTAGTTGTCTAGTGATATTGGTGTCTAGTGATATTGGTGTCTAGCTGTAGGCTAGTTGTCTAGTGATATTGGTGTCTAGCTGTAGGCTAGTTGTCTGGTGATATTGGTGTCTAGCTGTAGGCTAGTTGTCTAGTGATATTGGTGTCTAGCTGTAGGCTAGTTGTCTAGTGATATTGGTGTCTAGCTGTAGGCTAGTTGTCTAGTGATATTAGTGTTTAGTGATATTGGTGTCTATCTGTAGGCCAGTTGTCTAGTGATATTGGTGTCTAGTGATATTGGGGTCTAGCTGTAGGCCTGTTGTCTAGTGATATTGGTGTCTAGTGATATTGGGGTCTAGCTGTAGGCTAGTTGTCTAGTGATATTGGTGTCTAGCTGTAGGCCAGTTGTCTAGTGATATTGGTGTCTAGCTGTAGGCTAGTTGTCTAGTGATATTGGTGTCTAGCTGTAGGCTAGTTGTCTAGTGATATTGGCATCTAGTTGTAGGCTAGTTGTCTAGTGATATTGGTGTCTAGCTGTAGGCTAGTTGTCTAGTGATATTGGTGTCTAGTGATATTGGTGTCTAGCTGTGGGCTAGTTATCTAGTGATATTGGTGTCTAGCTGTAGGCTAGTTGTCTAGTGATATTGGTGTCTAGCTGTGGGCTAGTTATCTAGTGATATTGGTGTCTAGCTGTAGGCCAGTTGTCTAGTGATATTGGTGTCTAGCTGTAGGCTAGTTGTCTAGTGATATTGGTGTCTAGCTGTAGGCTAGTTGTCTAGTGATATTGGTGTCTAGCTGTAGGCCAGTTGTCTAGTGATATTGGTGTCTAGCTGTAGGCTAGTTGTCTAGTGATATTGGCATCTAGTTGTAGGCTAGTTGTCTAGTTATATTGGTGTCTATCTGTAGGCTAGTTGTCTAGTGATATTGGTGTCTAGTGATATTGGTGTCTAGCTGTGGGCTAGTTATCTAGTGATATTGGTGTCTAGCTGTAGGCTAGTTGTCTAGTGATATTGGTGTCTAGCTGTAGGCTAGTTGTCTAGTGATATTGGTGTCTAGTGATATTGGTGTCTAGTGATATTGGTGTCTAGCTGTGGGCTAGTTATCTAGTGATATTGGCGTCTAGCTGTAGGCTACTTGTCTATTGATATTGGCGTCTAGCTGTAGGCTAGTTGTCTAGTGATATTGGCGTCTAGCTGTAGGCTAGTTGTCTATTGATATTGGTGTCTAGCTGTAGGCTAGTTGTCTAGTGATATTGGTGTCTAGTTGTCTAGTGATATTGGCATCTGGCTGTAGGTTAGTTGTCTAGTGATATTCGTGTCTAGTCATATTGGCGTCTAGCTGTAGGCCAGTTGTCTAGTGATATTGGTGTCTAGTTGTAGGCTAGTTGTCTAGTGATATTGGTGTCTAGCTGTAGGCTAGTTGTCTAGTGATATTGGTGTCTAGCTGTAGGCTAGTTGTCTAGTGATATTGGTGTCTAGCTGTAGGCTAGTTGTCTAGTGATATTGGTGTCTAGCTGTAGGCTAGTTGTCTAGTGATATTGGTGTCTAGTGATATTGGCATCAAGCTGTAGGCTACTTGTCTATTGATATTGGCGTCTAGCTGTATGCTAGTTGTCTAGTGATATTGGCGTCTAGCTGTAGGCTAGTTGTCTAGTGATATTGGCGTCTAGCTGTAGGCTAGTTGTCTAGTGATATTGGTGTCTAGCTGTAGGCTAGTTGTCTAGTGATATTGGTGTCTAGTGATATTGGCGTCTAGCTGTAGGCTAGTTGTCTAGTGATATTAGTGTCTAGTGATATTGGTGTCTAGTGATATTGGTGTCTAGTGATATTGGCGTCTAGCTGTAGGCTAGTTGTCTAGTGATATTGGCGTCTAGCTGTAGGCTAGTTGTCTAGTGATATTGGTGTCTAGTGATATTGGTGTCTAGTGATATTGGCGTCTAGCTGTAGGCTAGTTGTCTAGTGATATTGGTGTCTAGCTGTAGGCTAGTTGTCTAGTGATATTGTTGTCTAGTGATATTGGTGTCTAGCTGTAGGCTAGTTGTCTAGTGATATTGGTGTCTAGCTGTAGGCTAGTTGTCTAGTGATATTGGTGTCTAGCTGTAGGCTAGTTGTCTAGTGATATTGGTGTCTAGCTGTAGGCTAGTTGTCTAGTGATATTGGTGTCTAGTGATATTAGTGTCTAGTGATATTGGTGTCTAGTGATATTGGTGTCTAGTGATATTGGTGTCTAGCTGTAGACTAGTTGTCTAGTGATATTAGTGTCTAGTGATATTGGTGTCTAGTGATATTGGTGTCTAGTGATATTGGTGTCTAGCTGTAGGCTAGTTGTCTAGTGATATTGGCGTCTAGCTGTAGGCTAGTTGTCTAGTGATATTGGTGTCTAGCTGTAGGCTAGTTGTCTAGTGATATTGGTGTCTAGCTGTAGGCTAGTTGTCTAGTGATATTGGTGTCTAGCTGTAGGCTAGTTGTCTAGTGATATTGGTGTCTAGTGATATTGGTGTCTAGCTGTAGGCTAGTTGTCTAGTGATATTGGTGTCTAGCTGTAGGCTAGTTGTCTAGTGATATTGGTGTCTAGTGATATTGGTGTCTAGCTGTAGGCTAGTTGTCTAGTGATATTGGTGTCTAGTGATATTGGCGTCTAGCTGTAGGCTAGTTGTCTAGTGATATTGGTGTCTAGTGATATTGGCGTCTAGCTGTAGGCTAGTTGTCTAGTGATATTGGTGTCTAGTGATATTGGCGTCTAGCTGTAGGCTAGTTGTCTAGTGATATTGGCGTCTAGCTGTAGGCTAGTTGTCTAGTGATATTGGTGTCTAGTGATATTGGTGTCTAGTGATATTGGTGTCTAGCTGTAGGCTAGTTGTCTAGTGATATTGGTGTCTAGCTGTAGGCTAGTTGTCTAGTGATATTGGTGTCTAGCTGTAGGCTAGTTGTCTAGTGATATTGGTGTCTAGTCATATTGGCGTCTAGTGATATTGGTGTCTAGTGATATTGGTGTCTAGTCATATTGGCGTCTAGCTGTAGGCTAGTTGTCTAGTGATATTGGTGTCTAGTGATATTTGTGTCTAGCTGTAGGCTAGTTGTCTAGTGATATTGGTGTCTAGTGATATTGGTGTCTAGTGATATTGGTGTCTAGCTGTAGGCTAGTTGTCTAGTGATATTGGTGTCTAGTGATATTGGTGTCTAGCTGTAGGCTAGGTGTCTAGTGATATTGGTGTCTAGCTGTAGGCTAGGTGTCTAGTGATATTGGTGTCTAGCTGTAGGCTAGTTGTCTAGTGATATTGGTGTCTAGCTGTAGGCTAGTTGTCTAGTGATATTGGTGTCTAGCTGTAGGCTAGTTGTCTAGTGATATTGGCGTCTAGCTGTAGGCCTGTTGTCTAGTGATATTGGTGTCTAGCTGTAGGCTAGTTGTCTAGTGATATTGGTGTCTAGCTGTAGGCCTGTTGTCTAGTGATATTGGCATCTAGCTGTAGGCCTGTTGTCTAGTAATATTGGTGTCTAGCTGTAGGCTAGTTGTCTAGTGATATTGGTGTCTAGTGATATTGGCATCAAGCTGTAGGCTACTTGTCTATTGATATTGGCATCAAGCTGTAGGCTACTTGTCTAGTGATATTGGTGTCTAGCTGTAGGCCAGTTGTCTAGTGATATTGGTGTCTAGTGATATTGGTGTCTAGCTGTAGGCTAGTTGTCTAGTGATATTGGTGTCTAGTGATATTGGTGTCTAGCTGTAGGCTAGTTGTCTAGTGATATTGGTGTCTAGCTGTAGGCTAGTTGTCTAGTGATATTGGTGTCTAGCTGTAGGCTAGTTGTCTAGTGATATTGGTGTCTAGTGATATTGGTGTCTAGCTGTAGGCTAGTTGTCTAGTGATATTGGTGTCTAGTGATATTGGCGTCTATCTGTAGGCTAGTTGTCTAGTGATATTGGTGTCTAGCTGTAGGCTAGTTGTCTAGTGATATATGTGTCTAGCTGTAGGCCAGTTGTCTAGTGATATTGGTGTCTAGCTGTAGGCCAGTTGTCTAGTGATATTGGTCAACCATCATCATCTGATCCAGGAAAGAAAACTAATGCATTGGAATAAAGCTTTTTTTTATCAAGGAAAAAGGTGATAATGAAGAAGTACAAAGAAAAATCTATGAAGGAGCTGAGCCCCTGTAACCATTACAAAACCACACCTACTATTGGTCTGGCTGTAACCATTACAAAACCACACCTGCTATTGGTCTGGGTGTAACCATTACAAAACCACACCTGCTATTGGTCTGGCTGTACCCGTTACAAAACCACACCTACTATTGGTCTGGCTGTACCCGTTACAAAACCACACCTACTATTGGTCTGGCTGTACCCGTTACAAAACCACACCTACTATTGGTCTGGCTGTACCCGTTACAAAACCACAACTGCTATTGGTCTGGGTGTAACCATTACAAAACCACACCTGCTATTGGTCTGGCTGTAACCATTACAAAACCACACCTACTATTGGTCTGGGTGTAACCATTACAAAACCACACCTGCTATTGGTCTGGCTGTAACCATTACAAAACCACACCTGCTATTGGTCTGGGTGTAACCGTTACAAAACCACACCTACTATTGGTCTGGGTGTAACCGTTACAAAACCACACCTACTATTGGTCTGGGTGTAACCGTTACAAAACCACACCTACCGTTACAATGCAATTCTAAAGAATAGAGTATTGACTTGGATTGCTAAATTATATTACACACCCAAACATATATATAATGATAACCAAATGTAAACCATTAATAGCTGAATAGAGTTGTAATTTTTATCTTATTTTTTATTTCACCTTTATTTAACCAGGTAGGCTATTTGAGAACAAGTTCTCATTTACAACTGCGACCTGGCCAAAATAAACTGTAGCAATTCGACACATACAACAACACAGAGTTACACATGGAATAAACAAAACATACAGTCAATAATACAGTAGAACAAAAGAAAACAAAAAGTCTATATACAGTGAGTGTAAATGAGGTAAGTTAAGGAAATAAATAGGCCATGGTGGCGAAGTAATTAAAATATAACAATTAAACACTGGAATGGTAGATCGGCAGAAGATGAATGTGCAGATACAGATACTGGGGAGCAAAGGAGCACGATAAATAGATAAATACCAGTATGGGGATGAGGTAGATAGATGGGCTGTTTACAGATGGGCTATGTACAGATGCAGTGATCTGTAAACTGCTCTGACAGCTGGTGAGGGCCAGTAGATTTTTGGCCAAAAAGTTATCGTTGGACCGTGGCGTGTTTCATATGCAGAGTGGAGGCTATTTACTGTGCTTTGATGAACGAACAGCTGGACTAGTTTATTTAAAATTTGTTGAACTACCTGAATAAAGTCCATCTCATATTTCCTTTTCTTTAAATCACACATTGGAGTTATATATCCACGGTATCGCATCGAGTCAATTTAACGATCTTGTTTGTATTTCCGATATGAAGTCCATCAGTACTTGCCAGACAGTGACGTTAGTGACTCGGGTAAGACAGCTGTTCATTTGGCTCCCTAATTTGCATATGGGTAGGCCTTTTTTGGTGATTATCTGCAGATAAATTATGAAAACATTCGATGAAGATGGTGAATCCTCCTCACTGCAGGAACTATTCGAAGGCTAGTGGAGAGAGGTTGACTCTAATATAAGAAAATAGATTAAATCGTTTTTAAAAGTGATACTTTTGGTATTTTCAAAGATATTGATATGTCTACTGAATTAATCAGTGTTGACAATGGAGAGGTCAACTGCTGCTTTCTGTGTAGCAAAGCCCATGTTTAACACCTGCTTCATTCATCTATTCTACCCTGCCTTTCTAAGGTCTTTGAAAGCCAAGTTAACAAACAGATCAATGACCACTTCGAATCCCACCGTACCTTCTCCGCTATACAATTGTCATGCCTTTGGCTATGCCGGATTAATTGCTAAAACATGCTATTCTATAAAATAATTTCTCCGTAATTAATATCACCTGATTGAGCTAATCATGTAAATGTAATTAACTAGAGAGTCGGGCACCACAAAATAATATTTATAGAGCTGTTATCTTCCGAATAAACTCTTAAAGAACTAGTAATTATTTTACATCCATAGCAGTCAACATTAATCTTCATCTTACTTCAGTCCCATATTCTGTCAATTGTAAATTCTTGGTTATCTGCAAGAACCCTGGCTAACAACTTGAATCAGCAATACAAATTGGGTTTAATTATTTATTTACTAAATACCTAACTAATCACACAGAATTCACAAACACAAAGAATGGATTATCCCTGGATAATTCTTTACATTATAGGAAATCGTTCTAGCGGGCGGAACAGATATGACAGCTTGTTACACAAAAGAAAAGGGGCTGGGTTTGAGTGAAAGAGCGGGAAGACTGAGGAACAAAGGGAAGAAGCTGTGTCATCGTAAATACAGTATCTTATGCATTCTAAATTACCGCCCATTTGGAAAAGGAAAATGCAATAAATATTTACTCTGAGCTGCGCTTCAGTAGGTTGGTGGTAGATGGAAGACGTGGTAGATGTGTTGCCAAACCGAGTCCTCTGTCCTTTGAAGAATGTCTCTGGTGGTCACTTGGATAAGTTGTAATAACGTCGTTGTGTGGTAGATGGGATACTATGTCTGTTCCTTCCTAACCTGCGTTTGCAGCTACGGTCGCTAACTCAACGGCTAGGAGGTATCACTTCTGTAGTGAATAAGAGTTCAAAGTTCATACCATTCGCAACCAAAGCTCATGCTGATGTTGGCTTCATTCTGTAGTTTTATCTGAACCATTCTGACATAGGATCGTTATCCTACCTCATTGGAACAGGAAGTTATGTTGTCATCAAGGCTTTAAATAGGAAGGGAGAAAATGGGTGTGTGTCATAGTTTACAACCTCTGTCTCTTCACGTGGGCGGGCCACTGAATGAGCAGCCCTAACTTATGAAAACCCACATCTCACATTTTAGAAGCTAAAATCACATTTCATCCCATCACAAATAATTTCATATTCAAACATTTAAATTGAACAACAATTCCATGTGAATCCGATAACTGTGATGTGTAGACTTTCCACTGTAGAATTTATGTCATCTTATCATTGATGAGAATGTCTCAGATGACAACTGAACTGACATCATATTCATGAAGTACCACTGCATATGTTCAATTGGTCGGATTACCAGAATATGGTTAATTTCCCCCCACCTTCTGATGTTCCCAGAATCTCTATGTTAACCAAGTTTTTTTTTAAATGTAGCATCAGTAGGGTAGAGAGGAGAAAAAGGGGGGAAGAGGTATTTATGACTGTCATAAACCTACCCCCAGGCCAATGTCATGACTGATGTTCCCAGAATCTCTATGTTAACCAGGTTTTTTTTTTAAAGTAACCTCAGTAGGTTAGAGAAGGGAAAAGGGGGGAAGAGGTATTTATGACTGAACCGATCCCCCCAGGCCAGTGTCATGACAAAATCTAGCTTCAGAGCTGGTCATGGGTGCACCTCAGCTATGCTCAAGGTCATCATAACCGCCAACGACATCATAACCGCCATCGATAAGAGACATTACTATGCAGTCGTATTCATCGACCTGGCTTTCGACTCTGTCAATCACAACATTCTTATTGGCAGACTCTACAGCCTTGGTTTCTCAAATGATTCCCTCGCTTGGTTCACCAACTACTTTTCTGATAGAGTTCAGTGTGTCAAATCGGAGGGCCTGTTGTCCGGACCGGGGGCAGTCTCTATGGGGGTGCCACAGGGTTCAATTCTCAGGCCGACTCTTTTCTCTGTGTACATCAATGATGTCGCTCTTGCTGCTGGTGATTCTTTGATCCACCACTACGCAGACGACACCAGTCTGTATACATCTGGCCCTTCTTTGTACACTGTGTTAACTAACCTCCAGACAAGCTTCAATGCCATACAACTCTCCTTCTGTGGCCTCCAACTGCTCTTAAATACAAGTAAAAAGTGCATGCTCTTCAACCGATCACTGCCTGCACCTGCCCAGCATCACTACTCTGGACGGTTCTGACTTAGAATATGTGGACAACTAGAAATACCTAGGTGTCTGGTTTCGACTGTAAACTCTCCTTCCAGACTCACATTAAGCATCTCTAATCCAAAATTAAATTTAGAATCAGCTTCCTATTTCACAACAAAGCATCGTTCACTCATGCAGCCACACATACCCTCGTAAAACTGACTATCCTGCAGATCCTTGACTTCGGTGATGTCGTTTATAAAATAGCCTCCAACACTCTACTCAACAAATTGTATGCAGTCTATCATAGTGCCATCCGTTTTGTCACCAAAGCCCCATATACTACCCACCACTGCGACCTGTATGCTCTTGTTGGCTGGCCCTCGCTTTCATACTCGTCGCCAAACCCACTGGCTCCAGGTCATCTACAAGTCTCTGCTAGGTAAAGCCCCGCCTTATCTCAGCTCACTGGTCACCATAGCAGCACCCACAAGTAGCACGCGCTCCAGCAGGTATATCTCACTGGTCACCCCCAAAGCCAATTCCTCCTTTGGCCGCCTCTCCTTCCAGTTCTCTGCTGCCAATGACTGCAAAAATCTCTGAAGCTGAAGACTTACTGGAAACACTTATCTCCCTCACTAACTTTAAGCACCAGCTGTCAGAGCAGCTCACAGATCACTGTACCTGTACAAAACTCATCTGTAAATATCCCATCCAATCTACCTCATCCCCATACTGTATTTATTTATTTATTTATTTATCTTGTTCCTTTGCACCCCAGTATCTCTACTTGCACATTCATCTTCTGCACATCCATCATTCCAGTGTTTAATTGATATATTGTAATTATTTCACCACCATGGCCTATGTATCGCCTTACCTCCCTAATCCTACCTCATTTGCACTCACTGTATATAGATTTTTCTACTGTATTATTGATTGTATGTTTGTTTGTTTATTCCATGTGTAACTCTGTGTTGTTGTATGTGACGCACTGCTTTGCTTTATCTTGGCCAGGTTGCAGTTGTAAATGACAACTTGTTCTCAACTAGCCTACCTGGTTAAATAAAGGTGTTCTCAACTTGCCTTCCTGGTTAAATAAAGGGGAAATTTAAAGAAAATGATTTTTTAAATACCTCGATTGGAGTAGTCAACTTCTACTTTCTGTGTAGCAAAAAGTCCATGTTTAACACCTCATTCTTCAATCATAACTATATTTTAGGTAGCTGAGAAAATGCCTCTTAAAAAAGGAAGCTTGAAGCCTTTGAAGTCAAAATATATTTTTTCCTGTGTTTTATATCATATTGTAAAACAGGCTGATGAAACTAACACTAAGAGTGTGTTAATTTCTTTTCATTAAGTGTTCTTTCCTAATAGTTGCTGGTTTAAAATACAATCTAACATTAGAATGTACCGGAGAAAATAAAGGTCAATCGAGGCAGCTCAACTGAGACTGCTTTCCTCTCCGCTCTGCCAAAGCTAACTCTCTCTCCTCTGCTCTCCTCCTCTATCCCCTCTAGATCTATCCGCTGCCTTCGACACCATGAACCATCAGATCCTCCTCACAACCCTCACGGGGCTGGGCGTCTCAGGCTCTGTCAGATCCTCCTTTCCACCCTCTCGGGCTGGGCGTCTCAGGCTCTATCAGATCCTCCTCTCCACCCTCTCGGGGCTGGGCGTCTCAGGCTCTATCAGATCCTCCTCACAAGCCTCACGGGGCTGGGCGTCTCAGGCTCTATCAGATCCTCCTCTCCACCCTCTCGGGGCTGGGCATCTCAGGCTCTATCAGATCCTCCTCTCCACCCTCTCAGGGCTGGTCCTCTCAGGCTCTATCATCTCCACCCTCTCAGGGCTGGGCGTCTCAGGCTCTGTCAGATCCTCCTCTCCACCCTCTCAGGGCTGAGCGTCTCAGGCTCTGTCAGATCCTCCTCTCCACCCTCTCAGGGCTGGGCGTCTCAGGCTCTGTCAGATCCTCCTCTCCACCCTCTAAGGGCTGAGCGTCTCAGGCTCCACCCTCTCAGGGCTGGGCGTCTCAGGCTCTCCACACTACTGGACTGCATCCTACCTGGCAGGATCTGTGTCTGCACTACTGGTGTCCCCCAGGGCTCGGTTCTGGGCTCTCTCCTGTTCTTTCTTTACACCAAGTTATTCGGCTCCTCACATGGTCTGTCATTGCTATGCAGGATGACACTGGACTACTTTTCCTCTGACACGGCATCTCTGTGTACAGTTTGGATGTCGGCCCACCACATCAAGCTCAACCTCAACAAGACGGAGCTGCTCTTCCTCTCTGTGAATGCCTGCCAGCAAGACCTCTCCATCATGGTTGACAACTCCACAGTGGGAGCTGTCCCCCTCCACTCTGGGAGGGGGACAGAGTGCAATGAACCTTGGCGCGACCCTGGACAACGCCATGTAATCCTCTGCAAACATCAAAGCAGTGACGCACTCCTGCAGGTCCAGGCTCTTCATTGAAATCATAATAGTTTCAGATATAATAGAATGTGATTGTTAAACAAAAGGTTATTTCACTTGCCCAGCTGTCCAGCTCCTTGACAATTCCTCGCCAGAAGATGCGTAGGTTGATTTTGGCAAATCATGCGCTTCACTCCGAAATGTGCAGCATGCATCTCTGTCAGCACGACTTCCTTCTCCTCCTTAGTAAGAATCACCCTCATGTGTTGTTGGCCATCCTTCCCCCACAGGTAAAATATGATTGCCTAACAAGTTGGAAGAGAAGAGTTGTTAAAATACTCAAGTCTAAGTACATTTGCACTTGTGCTTTTCTCTCTCTGTTTCTCTCTCTCCGTCTGTCTTCCACCCCGTGGGTGGGGGGGCGGTGGAAGTGAGAGAGGGAGAGAGAGGTGGGAAGAGAGACTGTAGACACCTTAGAGACTGTCACATCTGTCTAGCGAAGACATCCATTTGATGTAGTCAGTAGGTAGTCACCGTCAAAAACACCATCCTTGGTGAGCAATTCTCAGGTAATAAGTTTGCGCGGACTGAGCGAGCGCTTCTGAGGTGAAATAGAACACAAACTGCCCACACGAGGTCTAATAGAGCCAAGCAACCAGCATAGCAACTGACGCTTTGGTTCATTACATAATCAGGTCAGAATGTTGCAAGTTCTAGCAACGGCTCTAGCAACAGAATTTAGAACTCATCGAATCCCATTGTGACGTGGGGGGACACTATTTGGCATGACAGGCCCTAGCATTGGAATGTACCAGAGACCACCAAAAATAAAGCTGGTTTAAATTAATAAATTAATAAAAACAAAAAAGTTTACCCTGACTTGGAAGAGTTCCAGTGTTGGATTGCCAGCTAGCTAACATAGCATCCCTCTCTGTTGTATAGCCTTAGCCAGCTAGCTAACATAGCATCCTCTCTGTTGTATAGCCTTAGCCAGTTAGCTAACATAGCATCCCTCTCTGTTGTATAGCCTTAGCCAGTTAGCTAACATGGCATCCCTCTCTGTTGTATAGCCTTAGCCAGCTAGCTAACATGGCATCCCTCTCTGTTGTATAGCCTTAGCCAGTTAGCTAACATGGCATCCCTCTCTGTTGTATAGCCTTAGCCAGTTAGCTAACATGGCATCCCTCTCTGTTTGAGTAGGCTAATCTAACTAGCTGCATTTGACTCCAGCTCAAGTAAGAAAATAACTATATAGCTATCTTTTTCTCTCTCTCTCTCTCTTGCTTCTTCTTCATTTTTTAAACAAACTAATTTGTTCAAAACTGTTCAACTATTGTCTTTCTCTTTCTTTGAGTCAACTACTCACCACATTTTATGCACTGCAGTGCTAGCTAGCTGTAGCTTATGCTTTCAGTTCTGATCCTTTGATTGGGTGGACAACATGTCAGTTTATGCTGTGAAAGCTCTGATAGGTTGGAGGACGTTCTCCGGAAGTTGTCATAATTACTGCGTAAGTCTATGGAAGGGGGTGAGAACCAAGAGCCTCCTAGGTTTCGTATTGAAGTCAATGTACCCAGAGGAGGATGGAAACTAGCTGTCCTCCTGCTAAACGATGGTGCTGTTGAGGCTACTGTAGACCTTCATTGCAAAACAGTGTTTTAATGAATTATCTGTTGATGTGAATATATTTATTATAGTTTCATCTAAAAAGGAAAACATTTTTATTTTTATGAAATTCACTGAGGAGGATGGTCCTCCCCTTCCTCCTCTGAGGAACCTCCAATGCAAGGGACAAGCTGCCTGCCCTCCGGGACATCTACAGCACCCGATGTCACAGTAAACCTAGAAGATCATCATCTAGAAGGAGGAGACAGTAAAGGTACATCAAAGCTGGGACCAAGAGACTAAGAAACAGCTTCTATCTCCAGACCATCAGACTGATAAACATTCACCACTAGCTGGCCTCTGCCCAGTACCCTGCCCTGAACCTTAACCACTTTTTCTTACCGGCTACCACCCGGTTACTCAACCCTTCACCGTAAAGACTGCTGCCCTATGTACATAGTCATTGAACACTGGCCACTTTAATACATTTTCCATACATTATATGTATTTTAAACAAAAATGTACATGCGACATGGAACCGTTTCAAATATTAATTATTTATATTATATATAAAATTTACAGTTCAAATCAGTCAATTTAAATGAATGAATTAGGCACTAATCTATGGATTTTCACATGACTGGGAATACGGATATGAATCTGTTGGTCACAGATACCTTAAACAAAAATAAGGTAGGGGCGTGGATCAGAGACAACCAGGTGCGTGGAGTTCCTAACTAATCAATGAAGACCTAGACAACCAGGTGCCAAAATCCGTCTGTTTAAGCTAGAGATATATGTGTCTTTGCATGGAATGCGCATACGCAGATATCACCCTCCGCATCTGAGGTGAAAGCTCGACACATCTCCTTCTCATAGAGTTGATCAGGCTGTTGATTGTGGCCTGTGGAATGTTGTCCTACTCCTCTTCAATGGCTGTGCGAAGTTGCTGGATATTGGTGGGAATTGGGACACGCTGTCGTTCACGTCAATCCAGAGCATCCCAAACATGCTCGCGAACACAACTCCATACTGTGGTGTAGTGGTGCCTGAAGAACTGGGCTAATTTTGCCAATATATTCCCAAACGGCCTGCCCTATGAGAAACATACCCTCTGTACTTTTCGGCAGGCTATTAGTAGGTCTACTATTGAAACAAATGAGACAGAAATTCAGAGGTTTCAGATTTTACCAAACGGTGTTCAGGTTTTTCGTTCTCAAAGACAAACTTTTTAAACAGAAAAATAACAAAATAGTATGTTCTAAAACCATAACAATGCTTAAACCACATCAGGAAACTTTTAATGTCTGGGAACAATCTAGGAAATGTAAAGTTCCCCTTTAATTCAACTGTACAGGCACCTTACATTGTTGATTGGTTAGCAGTGTTTCTGTGGTACAGCCACCTAGCACTGTTGTTTGGTTAGCAGTGTCTCTGTAGTACAGCCACCTAGCACTGTTGTTTGGTTAGCAGTGTCTCTGTAGTACAGCCACCTAGCACTGTTGTTTGGTTCATAGTATTTCTGTAAAGGGGAGAACTAGTCAGTTGTACAACTGAATTCCTTCATCTGAAATGTGTCTTCCGCATTTAACACAACCCCTCTGAATCAGAGAGGTGTGTCTTCCACATTTAACCCAACCCCTCTGAATCAGAGAGGTGTGTCTTCCACATTTAACACAACCCCTCTGAATCAGAGAGGTGTGTCTTCCACATTTAACACAACCCCTCTGAATCAGAGAGGTGTGTCTTCCACATTTAACCCAACCCCTCTGAATCAGAGAGGTGTGCCTTCCACATTTAACCCAACCCCTCTGAATCAGAGAGGTGTGTCTTCCACATTTAACCCAACCCCTCTGAATCAGAGAGGTGTGGGGGTTAACTGCCTTGTTCAGGGGCAGAACAACAGATTTGTACCTTGTCAGCTCGGGGATTTGATCTTGCAACCTTCCGCTTACTAGTCCAACACTCTAACCACTATGCTACCTGCTTAGTACTGTCACGCCCTGACCTTAGAGAGTCTTTTTAATGTCGCTATTTTGGTTTGGTCAGGATGTGATGTGGGGGGGCATTCTATGTTTTGTTTTCTAGGTTTCTTTACTTCTATGTTTTTGCCGAAACCACGGTCTGAACACGGCCTAGCTCAGACCCTGTTGCTAGGGCAAACCCTGGTCTGAACACGGCCTAGCTCAGACCCTGTTGCTAGGGGAAACATTGGTCTGAACACAGCCTAGCTCAGACCCTGTTGCTAGGCGAAACACTGATGTGAACACGGCCAAAGCTCAGACCCTGTTGCTAGGGGAAACAATGATGTGAACACGGCCAAATCTCAGACCCTGTTGCTAGGCGAAACACTGATGTGAACACGGCCACAGCTCAGACCCTGTTGCTAGGGGAAACAATGATGTGAACACGGCCAAAGCTAAGACCCTGTTGCTAGGGGAAACACTGATGTGAACATGGCCTAGCTCAGACCCTGTTGCTAGGGGCAACATTGGTCTGAACACAGCCTAGCTCAGACCCTGTTGCTAGGGGAAACACTGATGTGAACACGGCCTAACTCAGACCCTGTTACTAGGGGAAACATTGGTCTGAACACAGCCTAGTTCAGACCCTGTTGCTAGGGGCAACATTGGTCTGAACACAGCCTAGCTCAGACCCTCTTGCTAGGGGAAACATTGGTCTGAACACAGCCCCTGAGGTCTTAGTGATGGTACTGCTTTAATAACGGTTGTCGTGGTTGCGTATGTAAATATATTAGTATCTGGTGTTTGCCAGATGTGTTGACCAGGAAATTACCTGAGCCACCGTCATACACACTCACACGCACACTCACACGCACACACACACGCACACACACACTAATGTAACAACATTAGTTAAAGGAACTAACACCAATACAAAACTCAAACTCATTCCATGGAGGGCCTAATGTCTGCTGGTTTCTCCCTTCACTGAAGACCTAGACAACCAGGTGCGTGGAGTTCCTAACTAATCAATGAAGACCTAGACAACCAGGTGCCAAAATTCGTCTGTTTAAGCTAGAGATATATGTGTCTTTGCATGGAATGCGCATACGCAGATATCACCCTTCCGCATCTGAGGTGAAAGGTCAGAGCTAGAGCAGAGGTTTGTCAGACCATGAGGCATCCCGAAAATCAGTCTTCTCACAGAAAATGCCTGTACGGCTTGGCCTTACAAACTATTATGATCCCTCTCACGAAAGATGAGACTCTCAGGAACAGACGAGACTCTCAGGAACAGACGAGCCTCTCAGGAAGAGACGAGCCTCTCAGGAAGAGACGAGACTCTCAGGAACAGACGAGACTCTCAGGAACAGACGAGCCTCACAAGACTTATCTGAAGTCGGTACAGCCTCTTCTATCAACTTGTGTCTGTAACGTCGGAGCGGTTTTGGGCTACACACTAATGTGGACAGCTCAGACTCTTCACGACTCTCCATTTTGCTCTAGGAAGTCCAAGGGCCACACAAGACTAATCTTAAGGTCCCCTTACCAGTTAAACACATGAATGGAAGCACATGTGGAGATAGTTAAGTCTATAAAACAAGGGGATAAATACATGTAAATAAATATATATTATTATTGTTTCCTGATCTCTCTTCTATCTCTCAGATACAGGAGAGAGAATTCAGAAAAAAACTTCCTGTTGACTGTTTCTGGGGACTGTCTGTTATTCAATGTGTTTCTATGGGCTAATAGCAGTAAGGACTATCTGTTATTCAATGTGTTTCTATGGGCTAATAGCAGTAAGGACTATCTGTTATTCAATGTGTTTCTAATAGCAGTAAGGACTATCTGTTATTCAATGTGTTTCTATGAGCTAATAGCAGTAAGGACTATCTGTTATTCAATGTGTTTCTATGAGCTAATAGCAGTAAGGACTATCTGTTATTCAATGTGTTTCTAATAGCAGTAAGGACTATCTGTTATTCAATGTGTTTCTATGAGCTAATAGCAGTAAGGACTATCTGTTATTCAATGTGTTTCTATTGGTTTCTATTGGCTAATAGCAGTAATGCCAAATAACACCTTTCCTCACCTCACCTTTGTTTCAAGAACTGCAACGCTGCTGGGTTTTCCAGGCTCAACAGTTTCCCGTGTACCAAGAATGGTCCACCACCCAAAAGGACATCCAGCCAACTTGACAACTGTGGGAATAATTGGAGTCAACATGGGCCAGCATCCCTGTGGTACACTTTCAACACCGTGTAGAGTCCATACCCCAACAAATTGGGGCTGTTCTGAGGGGAAAAGAGGTTATATTATATTCATTAAATTATTAATATAATATTTGAGAACTAACAATCAATTAAATAAAAGCTAGAACATCAGGGAGAATTGAAAATTCCCAAAACAATTTAGTAGTTTAGAAGAATGTTTTCATTGTTTGAGCAAAAGAACACAGCATTAGTTAACATTAGCCTACCATGACAGATAGAGACTAGAGACCTCATAGTGAATACACCCCAGTTATAGACTAGAGACCTCATAGTGAATACACCCCAGTTATAGACTAGAGACCTCATAGTGAATACACCCCAGTTATAGACTAGAGGCCTCATAGTGAATACACCCCAGTTATAGACTAGAGACCTCATAGTGAATACACCCCAGTTATAGACTAGAGACCTCATAGTGAATACACCCCAGTTATAGACTAGAGACCTCATAGTGAATACACCCCAGTTATAGACTAGAGACCTCATAGTGAATACACCCCAGTTATAGACTAGAGAGGCCTCATAGTGAATACACCCCAGTTATAGACTAGAGACCTCATAGTGAATACACCCCAGTTATAGACTAGAGGCCTCATAGTGAATACACCCCAGTTAGAGACTAGAGACCTCATAGTGAATACACCCCAGTTATAGACTAGAGGCCTCATAGTGAATACACCCCAGTTATAGACTAGAGGCCTCATAGTGAATAC
The DNA here is from genome assembly GCF_018296145.1 of Oncorhynchus tshawytscha. Taxonomy (NCBI): domain Eukaryota; kingdom Metazoa; phylum Chordata; class Actinopteri; order Salmoniformes; family Salmonidae; genus Oncorhynchus; species Oncorhynchus tshawytscha. Next base: position 42,678,415 of record NC_056456.1, read on the forward strand.
ACCCCAGTTATAGACTAGAGGCCTCATAGTGAATACACCCCAGTTATAGACTAGAGACCTCATAGTGAATACACCCCAGTTATAGACTAGAGACCTCATAGTGAATACACCCCAGTTATAGACTAGAGACCTCATAGTGAATACACCCCAGTTATAGACTAGAGACATCATAGTGAATACACCCCAGTTATAGACTAGAGGCCTCATGGTGAATACACCCCAGTTATAGACTAGAGACCTCATAGTGAATACACCCCAGTTATAGACTAGAGACCTCATAGTGAATACACCCCAGTTATAGACTAGAGGCCTCATAGTGAATACACCCCAGTTAGAGACTTGAGGCCTCATAGTGAATACACCCCAGTTATAGACTAGAGACCTCATAGTGAATACACCCCAGTTATAGACTAGAGACCTCATAGTGAATACACCCCAGTTATAGACTAGAGGCCTCATAGTGAATACACCCCAGTTAGAGACTAGAGGCCTCATAGTGAATACACCCCAGTTAGAGACTAGAGGCCTCATAGTGAATACACCCCACTTATAGAGACCTAATAGTGAATACACCCCAGTTAGAGACTAGAGGCCTCATAGTGAATACACCCCAGTTAGAGACTTGAGGCCTCATAGTGAATACACCCCAGTTATAGACTAGAGACCTCATAGTGAATACACCCCAGTTATAGACTAGAGACCTCATAGTGAATACACCCCAGTTATAGACTAGAGGCCTCATAGTGAATACACCCCAGTTAGAGACTAGAGGCCTCATAGTGAATACACCCCAGTTAGAGACTAGAGGCCTCATTTATGAATACACCCTGCATTATAGAGACCTAATAGTGAATACACCCCAGTTTAGACTAGAGGCCTCATTAATGAATACACCCCAGTTATAGAGACCTAATAGTGAATACACCCCAGTTAGAGACTAGAGACCTATGTGACTTCATAGTGAATACACCCCAGTTATAGACTAGAGACCTCAATGAATACACCCCAGTTAGAGACTAGAGGCCTCATAGTGAATACACCCCAGTTATAGACTAGAGACCTCATAGTGAATACACCCCAGTTAGAGACTAGAGGCCTCATGTGAATACACCCCAGTTAGAGACTAGAGGCCTTATTTATAAATGCTGCATTCTGAATATATAAAGCATTTTAATCATATTAATGAAATTGAGCCAATTATCATATGTTCCAATGCAGGCCAGAGATGTGACTCTTCTGGTCTCTTCTAGAGACATAATGCAGGCCAGAGATGTGACTCTTCTGGTCTCTTCTAGAGACATAATGCAGGCCAGAGATGTGACTCTTCTGGTCTCTTCTAGAGACATAATGCAGGCCAGAGATGTGACTCTTCTGGTCTCTTCTAGAGACATAATGCAGGCCAGAGATGTGACTCTTCTGGTCTCTTCTAGAGAGATAATGCAGGCCAGAGATGTGACTCTTCTGGTCTCTTCTAGAGACATAATGCAGGCCAGAGATGTGACTCTTCTGGTCTCTTCTAGAGAGATAATGCAGGCCAGAGATGTGACTCTTCTGGTCTCTTCTAGAGACATAATGCAGGCCAGAGATGTGACTCTTCTGGTCTCTTCTAGAGACATAATGCAGGCCAGAGATGTGACTCTTCTGGTCTCTTCTAGAGAGATAATGCAGGCCAGAGATGTGACTCTTCTGGTCTCTTCTAGAGACATAATGCAGGCAATGAGCTGTTGTTTCTGATGAACCAACTAAGACATAATAAGGACTGTGTTGGTGTTGCGATACAATTAGAGGTGAACAGTTGTTTATAGAAGCGTCACAGCCGTCGTTGGAACAATTGGACCCAGGCGCAGCGTGAGTAGAGTTCCACATTTTAATGAGAGTGAGACTTCCAGAACAACAAAGACATAACGATTGTTAAATACGTAGCGCGCACACACAACATTATCCCACCTAGCAGATTATCAGCTGCCTCCAATTGGGAACCATACACACACCAACATAGAAATATAATACCTAGAACCCCTCCTAGTCACGCCCAGAACCCGAGGGCTCTCTATGGTCAGGGCGGGACAAGAAGCTGTTAAATCTTTGATGGATTAATTTTGGTTCTGATTATAATTCCCTGTGTCAGAGTCAATAGTTGTTATATCAGCTAATTGTTCATTACTGCTTAGCTTGTTGGCCAGTAAATGACTGAGACGATTATCATGGAAGTAATGATTGAGTCTTACTCAATGGATGGCAAATTCTGCACTCTGTCTTCCCAATAAATTAAGTTCTGTCTTGACTTTGGAAGAGTAATATCTACCTGGTACAGAGAGAGTTTGTTGAGAACGTTCTATCGCAGTTAAAAACATTATAATATCTTCTTTAATTGTAATTAAAGTTACATCATTTAAAAAATATATAAAACCATTGGTGGCATCCCATAGACCAAATTGTTATTGATCATTATGAATGAATTTAGTTACATTTCAAATTCATCACAGAATGTAGGATTTGGTTGAAATGACACGTTGAAACGCCATCTTGTGGCTCTTTTAGGAGATTCTGACATTTTGAAGTTGGCAGTAGTAGGCGTGGTGATCAGACAAGCTCATATGTCGAATTTAAAGTTTTTTTGATTAAAGAAAATATAGGTGTCAGAACGATTTATCCCCGTTTGAGTAAAAAGTGTACTCTTTTAACTTGTTCAAGAAGAGTGATTCTGCCTTCTTGGTCTTTTCTCCAAGATAGTGAATTTGAGTTTCCTACTACTCATCATTATGACCTTTAGTTTGTGAGGGGCTTTTATGAAAAGCAGCCTGTTAGTACAACTGTTTTTCTAATCTACATGAGTCCTTTTGGAGCAGGTGTGTTTCTTGGAGCATTGCTATATCATCTTTGTTAAGATATCGAGACAGCTGGAACATTTAGGCCTGTGAGACAGTTCAACGGCAGACAGAGACTAGAAGTAGTTAAGTATATATACACTGTTCAAAAAAATAAAGGGAACACTAAAATAACACATCCTAGATCTGAATGAATGAAATATTCTTCTTAAATACTTTTTTCTTTACATAGTTGAATGTGCTGACAACAAAATCACACAATAATTATCGACGGAAATCAAATTTATCAACCCATGGAGTTCTGGAGTTGGAGTAACACTCAAAATTAAAATGGAAAACCACACTACAGGCTGATCCAACTTTGATGTAATGTCCTTAAAACAAGTCAAAATGAGGCTCAGTAGTGTGTGTAGCCTCCACGTGCCTGTATGACCTCCCTATAAGGCCTGGGTATGCTCCTGATGAGGTGGCGGATGGTCTCCTGAGGGATCTCCTCCCAGACCTGGACTAAAGCATGATGTCCCAGATGTGCTCAATTGGAACCCAGGGCCAACCGCACCAGCATATGGTCTCACAAGGGGTTTGAGGATCTCATCTCGGTACCTCATGGAGCGCCAAGTCTAGTCATAGACTGTTCTCTCTGCTACCACACAGCAAGCGGTACCTGAGCGCCAAGTCTAGTCATAGACTGTTCTCTCTGCTACCGCATGGCAAGCGGTACCGGAGCGCCAAGTCTAGGTCCAAAAGGCTTCTCAACAGACTCTAACCCCCCAAGCATTAAGACTCCTGAACATCTAGTCAAAGGGCTATCCAGACCCCTCTTTTACACTGCTGCTACTCTCTGTTATTATCTATGTAAAGTCAGTTTAACTCTACCTACATGTACATATTACCTCGACTAACCTGTACCCCCGCACATTGACTCTGTACCAGTACCCCCTGTATATAGCCTCCACATTGACTCTGTACCGGCACCCCCTGTATATAGCCTCCACATTGACTCAGTACCCCCCTGTGTATAGCCTCCACATTGACTCTGTACCGGTACCACCCTGTATATAGTCTCCACATTGATTCTGTACTGGTAAACCCTGTATATAGCCTCCACATTGACTCTGTATCGGTACCCCCTGTATATAGCCTCCACATTGACTCTGTACTGGTACCCCTGTATATAGCCTCCACATTGACTCTATAACGGTACCCCTGCATATAGCCTCCACATTGACTCTGTACCGTAATACCCTGTATATAGCATCCACATTGACTCTGTACCAGTACCCCCTGTATATAGCCTCCACATTGATTCTGTACCGTAATACCCTATATATTGCCTCCACACTGACTCTGTACCGGTACCCCCCTGCATATAGCCTCCACATTGACTCTGTACTGTAATACCCTGTATATAGCCTCCACATTGACTCTGTACCGTAATACCCTGTATATAGCCTCCACATTGACTCTGTACCGTAATACCCTGTATATAGCCTCCACATTGACTCTGTACCGTAATACCCTGTATATAGCCTCCACATTGACTCTGTACCGGTACCCCCTGTATATAGCCTCCACATTGACTCTGTACCGTAATACCCTGTATATAGCCTCCACATTGACACTATACCAGTACCCCCTGTATATAGCCTCCACATTGACACTATACCGTAACACCCTGTATATAGCCTCCACATTGACACTATACCGTAACACCCTGTATATAGCCTCCACATTGACACTGTACCGTAACACCCTGTATATAGCCTCCACATTGACACTATACCGGTACCCCCTGTATATAGCCTCCACATTGACACTATACCGTAACACCCTGTATATAGCCTCCACATTGACACTGTACCGTAACACCCTGTATATATTGCCTCCACACTGACTCTGTACCGGTACCACCCTGCATATAGCCTCCACATTGACTCTGAACTGTAATACCCTGTATATAGCCTCCACATTGACTCTGTACCGTAATACCCTGTATATAGCCTCCACATTGACTCTGTACCGTAATACCCTGTATATAGCCTCCACATTGACTCTGTACCAGTACCCCCTGTATATAGCCTCCACATTGACACTATACCGTAACACCCTGTATATAGCCTCCACATTGACACTATACCGTAACACCCTGTATATAGCCTCCACATTGACACTGTACCGTAACACCCTGTATATAGCCTCCACATTGACACTGTACCGTAATACCCTGTATATAGCCTCCACATTGACACTATACCGGTACCCCTTGTATATAGCCTCCACATTGACACTATACCGGTACCCCTGTATATAGCCTCCACATTGACACTATACCGTAACACCCTGTATATAGCCTCCACATTGACACTATACCGGTACCCCCTGTATATAGCCTCCACATTGACACTATACCGTAACACCCTGTATATAGCCTCCACATTGACACTATACCGGTACTCCCTGTATATAGCCTCCACATTGACTCTGTACTGTAATACCCTGTATATAGCCTCCACATTGACTCTGTACTGTAATACCCTGTATATAGCCTCCACATTGACACTATACCGTAACACCCTGTATATAGCCTCCACATTGACACTATACCGTAATACCCTGTATATAGCCTCCACATTGACACTATACCGTAACACCCTGTATATAGCCTCCACATTGACTCTGTACCGTAATACCCTGTATATAGCCTCCACATTGACTCTGTACTGGTACCCCTGTATATAGCCTCCACATTGACTCTGTACTGGTACCCCTGTATATAGCCTCCACATTGACTCTGTACTGGTACCCCCTGTATATAGCCTCCACATTGACTCTGTACCGGTACCCCCTGTATATAGCCTCCACATTGACTCTGTACTGGTACCCCTGTATATAGCCTCCACATTGACTCTGTACCAGTACCCCTGTATATAGCCTCCACATTGACTCTGTACCAGTACCCCTGTATATAGCCTCCACATTGACTCTGTACCGGTACCCCTGTATATAGCCTCCACATTGACTCTGTACCGGTACCCCTGTATATAGCCTCCACATTGACTCTGTACCGGTACCCCTGTATATAGCCTCCACATTGACTCTGTACCGGTACCCCCTGTATATAGCCTCCACATTGACTCTGTACTGGTACCCCCTGTATGTAGCCTCCACATTGACACTATACCGTAACATCCTGTATATAGCCTCCACATTGACACTATACCGGTACCCCCTGTATGTAGCCTCCACATTGACACTATACCGTAACACCCTGTATATAGCCTCCACATTGACACTATACCGTAACATCCTGTATATAGCCTCCACATTGACACTATACCGTAACATCCTGTATATAGCCTCCACATTGACACTATACCGGTACTCCCTGTATATATCCTCCACATTGACACTATACCGGTACCCCCTGTATATAGCCTCCACATTGACACTATACCGGTACCCCTGTATATAGCCTCCACATTGACACTATACCGGTACCCCCTGTATATAGCCTCCACATTGACACTATACCGGTACCCCCTGTATATAGCCTCCACATTGACACTATACCGTAACATCCTGTATATAGCCTCCACATTGACACTATACCGTAACATCCTGTATATAGCCTCCACATTGACACTATACCGTAACATCCTGTATATAGCCTCCACATTGACACTATACCGTAACATCCTGTATATAGCCTCCACATTGACACTATACCGTAACATCCTGTATATAGCCTCCACATTGACACTATACCGTAACATCCTGTATATAGCCTCCACATTGACACTATACCGTAACATCCTGTATATAGCCTCCACATTGACACTATACCGGTACCCCCTGTATATAGCCTCCACATTGACACTATACCGTAACATCCTGTATATAGCCTCCACATTGACACTATACCGTAACACCCTGTATATAGCCTCCACATTGACACTATACCGTAACATCCTGTATATAGCCTCCACATTGACACTATACCGGTACCCCTGTATATAGCCTCCACATTGACACTATACCGTAACATCCTGTATATAGCCTCCACATTGACACTATACCGTAACACCCTGTATATAGCCTCCACATTGACACTATACTGGTACCCCTGTATATAGCCTCCACATTGACACTATACTGGTACCCCCTGTATATAGCCTCCACATTGACACTATACTGGTACCCCCTGTATATAGCCTCCACATTGACACTATACTGGTACCCCCTGTATATAGCCTCCACATTGACACTATACTGGTACCCCCTGTATATAGCCTCCACATTGACACTATACCGTAACATCCTGTATATAGCCTCCACATTGACACTATACCGTAACACCCTGTATATAGCCTCCACATTGACACTATACCGTAACATCCTGTATATAGCCTCCACATTGACACTATACCGGTACTCCCTGTATAAAGACGTGCTTTTTATTTTACTGCTGCTGTTTAATTATTTGTTACTTTGATTTTCAATTTCATACTTAACCCTTTTTTTCTTAACTTCTTAAAGCTTTGTTGGTGTCACGCCCTGGCCATAGAGAGGGTTTTATTCTCTATTTTGGTTAGGCCAGGGTGTGACTAGGGTGGGCATTCTAGTTTATTTAGTTCTATGTTTTCTAATTCTTTGTGTTTGGTCGGGTATGGTCCTCAATCAGAGGCAGCTGTCTATCGTTGTCTCTGATGTATGGCTAAATGTATCTAACTTATGGCTGAAATGTTGCTCATAACTCCCATTGATTTTGTTGGTCCTTCTATCTTTGGTATTGTAGCAACCTACTGAGGTCATTGCGGTATTTTGAGGATCATTTGGCCTTTTTGGCTACATTCTGTTTTGTTTTGATGACACATTTGACATTGACCTTTCCTCCTACAGAACCTGGTAATCCTGCAGACTCCTAGATGACATCCGCTGTCATCCGCTGTTCCAAATGATATGGAAATCATCCTCCTCACCCACTCTATTTCTCTCTCTCTCTGTGTCTCTCTCTTTCTGACTCTCTCTCTTTCTGACTCTCTCTCTTTCTGACTCTCTCATATATACAGTGGGCTCCAAAATTACTGGCATCCCTTAAACAAATATAAACAATATAATTATAGAGATAAACTCAAAATACCAACATGTGAGAAATACTGTACTTTATTAATGTTTCAATGGAACCAACCAAAATAATTTATTGATTTAATTTAAAATCAATGTCCTCTAAATCAAGGTTTCACAATTAATGGCACCCTTAAAGATTATTGTAAATAACATCTACCAAAATTAAACCACAAATTAAATTACACTTATTTAAGTTTATCTAAGTCTTAAGGAACTATATTGAGCCATTACATCACTTCCTGTTTCACTGGGGTATAAAAATGAGGTAACACACATGCAGTATCCCACTGTTGTCAAACACCACGAAGAAAACAACAGAACTGGCAGTTCAAAAGAGACAGATGGTCGTAGACCTTCATAAATCTGGTAGTGGCTACAAGAAGATCCACAAACGATTGAATATACCACTGAGCACTGTCAGGGCAATTATTAAAACATTCAATAGATATGGAGCAGTTGAAAACCTCACGGGTAGAGGACACAAATACATTTTGCCCCCTAGGATAGGGAGGAGGATGGTGAGAGAAGAAACAAAATCCCCAAGAATCACTGTGAAAGATTTGCAGGCCTTGGTGGCGTCTTGGGGTCACCAGGTTTCAAAAAGCATCTTCAGACTCCACCTCCACAACCACAGGCTCTTTGGAAGGGTTGCCAGAAGAAAGCTCTTTCTGACCACAAGACACAGACACAAGCACTTGGAGCCAAACGTAATTTAAATTATGACTGGAAGAAGGTGCTCTGGACCGATGGGACCAAAATGTAACGTTTTGGTCAGATACAGCATTGGCATTTTTGGCGTCGAAACAGAGATGCATACAAGGAGAGGCACCTCATACCCACAGTGAAACAGAGATGCATACAAGGAGAGGCACCTCATACCCACGGTGAAATATGGAGGGGGTCAGTGATGTTTTGGGGCTGTTTTAATTCCAGAGGTCCAGGGCCAGGTCACTGGTTAAGATTGACGGCATAATGAATTCCACCAAGTATCAGACAATTTTGGCTGATAATCTGGTTGCCTCTGCCAGAAGCCTGGGACTTGGCTGTAGGTGGACTTTCCAACAAGACAATGACCCGAAACATACCTCAAGATCCACATTGAAATGGTTCTGTGACAACAACATCAATGTTCTGCCATGGCCATCTCAGTCACCTGACCTCAATCCAATGGAAAACCTGTGGTCTGAGTTGAAGAGGGCAGTTGATAAGCACAAACCCAAGAATGTGAAGGACCTTGAAAGGATCTGCATAGAGGAATGGTCCAAAATCCCTCCAAATGTGTTCCTTAACCTTATCAAACATTACAGGAAAAGACTTCATGCTGTTATCCTTGCCAGAGGCACTAAGTCCTGAATCTAGGATTACAGGGACTCTCCACAACTATATTCAATGTGCGGGACAAGGTTGAGGCTATGATTAAGAAGTTGGAGCTCTTCTCTGTCTGCATTAACAAGGACAACACAGGTCTTTCCATCATTGCATGATTTTTTTGTGTGCAAATGAACTCAAGCTGACGGACAATGTCAAATGGTATATAGCGAAGCACCGGAGTGAGTTGGGTGCACAATTACGCAGGTACTTTCCCAAACAGATGACACAAACAACTGGATTTTGTTATCCCTTTCATGCCCTGCCTCCAGTCCATTTACCGATATCTGAACAAGAGAGCCTCATCGAAATTGCAACAAGCGGTTCTGTGAAACTTGAATTTAATCAGAAGCCACTACCAGATTTCTGGATTGGGCTGCTCTCAGAGTATCCTGCCTTGGCAAATCACGCTGTTAAGACACTGATGCCCTTTGCAACCACATACCTATGTGAGAGTGGATTTTTGGCCCTCACTAGCATGAAAACTAAATACAGGCACAGACTGTGTTTGGAAAATGATTTAAGACTGAGACTCTCTCCAATACAACCCAACATTGCAGAGTTATGTGCATCCTTTCAAGCCTACCCTTCTCATTAACCTGTTAGTGATCTCTTCCCACTCGGATCCCATTAACGGGATTGATTTGACAACAGCTAGTGAAATTGCAGCGCGCCAAATTCAAAAATAGAAATACTAAATAAATATAATAAAGATTCAAAAACATACATGTATAATACATCAAAATAAAGCTCAACTTCGTGTTAATCCAACCACAGTGTCAGATTTCAAAAAGGCTTTATGATGAAAGCAAACCATGCAATTATCTGAGGACACACCAACATATTTCATCATATTTCAGGCGCTACACAAAACTCATAAATAACGATATAATTCATGCCTTACCTTTGAAGATCTTCTTATGTTGGCACGCCAAAATGTCCCAGAAACATCACAAATGGTCCTTTTGTTCGATAATCTCCTTTGTTATATCCCCAAAATGTCAATTTATTTGGCATGTTTGATTCAGAAAATGCACTGGTTCCAACTCGCCCAACATGACTACAAATGATCTAATAAGTTGCCTGTAAATTTAGTCCAAACATTTCAAACAACTTTCCTAATCCAACCATAGGTATTTCAAAATGTAAATAAGCAATACATTTTAAGACGGAATATATTGTGTTCAATAGCGGATAAAATCAATGTGGAGCGAGCTTCAGGTCACGCGCCCCAAACAAAAGAGTCCACTTGGCCCGAGTCCCAGAAATGAAAGGGCTACTTCTTCATTTCTCAAAGGAAAAACATCAACCAATTTCTAAAGACTGTTGACATCTAGTGGAAGCCATAGGAACTGCAAGCATACTTCTATTAAAACGGGCTTGCCATAGAAAACTAATGGAAAACAGATTGACCTCAACAACAAGAAAATCCCTGGATGGATTGTGCTCGGGGTTTCGCCTGCCAAATCAGTTCTGTTATACTCACAGACATGATACAAACAGTTTTAGAAACTTCAGAGTGTTCTATCCTGGTCTACTAATAATATACACATCCTAGCCTCTGGGCCTGAGTGGCAGGCAGATTACTTTGGGCACGCTTTTCATCCGGACGTGAAAATACCGCTCCCTAGCCCAGAGGTTTTAACCTGTGTATCCTCAATTTTTTTTTTGATGAACAAATAAGTTTTATATTTAAGATGGTTAAATAAAGAGCAGAAAAATTGATTATTATATTTTGTGGTCTGGTCCTATAAGAGCTCTTTGTCACTTCCCACTATCCAAAGGTTTTGTGACAAAAACGAATTCTTATGTTTAATAAATGTATCGTATAGTGTGTGTGTGGCAGGTTTACAATGATGGTAAAAAAAAAAACATTTGAGAGTGACCCTGGTGCTAGACGGGCAGCTGGAGGTTGAATGTTTGAAGGGGTATGGGACTATAAAAGTTTGTGAACCACTGATCTAGGGCAACAGTGTTTGTATTTGTTGTCCTGACAACTGGACCTTTTTGGAACACCATCATTATAGTCTTACAGAGATTTACTGTCAGGGCCCAGGTCTGTCAGGGCCCAGGTCTGTCAGGGCCCTGGTCTGTCAGGGCCCAGATCTGACAGAATCTGTGCAGAAGATCTAGGTGCTGCTGTAGGCCCTCCTTGGTTGGAGACAGAAGCACCAGATCATCAGCAAACAGTAAACATTTGACTTCAGATTCTAGTCGGGTGAGGCTGGGTGCTGCAGACTGTTCTAGTGCCCTTGTCAATTCATTGATATATATGTTGAAAAGGGTGGGGCTTAATAGGTACGCAGCTTGGTTTGAAGAAATCAACTGTGGGAGCAATTATTAGGAAATGGAAGACATACAAGACTACTGATAATCTCCCTCGATCTGGGGCTCCACACAAGATCTCACCCCGTGGGGTCAAAATGATCACAAAAACGGTGAGCAAAAATCTCAGAACCACACGGGGGTACCTAGTGAATGACCTGCAGAGAGCTGGGACCAAAGTAACAAAGCCTACCATCAGTAACACACTACGCTGCCAGGGACTCAAATCCTGCAGTGCCAGACGTGTCCCCCTGCTTAAGCAAGTACATGTCCAGGCCCGTCTGAAGTTTGCTAGAGAGCATTTGGATGATCCAGAAGAAGATTGGGAGAATGTCATATGGTCAGACCAAAATATAACTTTTTGGTAAAAACTCAACTCGTCGTGTTTGGAGGACAAAGAATGCTGAGTTGCATCCAAAGAACACCATACCTACTGTGAAGCATGTGGGTGGAAACATCATGCTTTGGGGCTGTTTTTCAGCAAAGGGATCAGGACGACTGATCGTTGTAAAGGAAAGAATGAATGGGGGCCATGTATCGTGAGATTTTGAGTGAAAACCTCCTTCCACCAGCAAGGGCATTGAAGATGAAATGTGGCTGGGTCTTTCAGCATGACAATGATCCCAAACACACCGCCCGGGCAACGAAGGAGTGGCTTCGTAAGAAGCATTTCAAGGTCTTGGAGTGGCCTAGCCAGTCTCCAGATCTCAACCCCATTGAAAATCTTTGGAGGGAGTTGAAAGTCCGTGTTGCCCAGCAACAGCCCCAAAACATCACTGCTCTAGAGGAGATATGCATGGAGGAATGGGCCAAAATACCAGCAACAGTGTGTGAAAACCTTGTGAAGACTTACAGAAAACGTTTGACCTCTGTCATTACCAACAAAGGGTATATAACAAAGTATTGAGATAAACTTTTGTTATTGATCAAATACTTATTTTCCACCATAATTTGCAAATAAATTCATTACAAATCCTACAATGTGATTTCTGGATTTTTTTTCTTCTCATTTTGTCTGTTATAGTTTAAGTGTACCTATGATGAAAATTACAGGCCTCTCTCATCTTTTTAAGTGGGAGAACTTGTACAATCGGTGGCTGACAAAATACTTTTTTGCCCCACTGTATATGTTGAAGAGGGTGGAGCTTAAGCTGCATCCCTGTTTCACCCCACGGCCATGTGGAAAGAAGCGTGTGTTTTTTTTGTCTATCTTAACCGCACACTTGTTGTTTGTGTACAAATCTTGTGTACAAATCTTTGAAGGTAAAGATAACTGAACTAAATGACTATCGCCCGTAATCATGAAGTGCTTTGAGAGACCCCAACAGGTCCACAGACGATGCAATCGCCATGACACTGCATACTGCCCTATCCCATCTGGACAAGAGGAATAACTACGTAAGAATGCTGTTCATTGTCTACAGCTCAGCATTCAACACCATAGTACCCTCCAAGCTCATCATAAAGCTTAAGGCCCTGGGTCTTAACTCCGCCCTGTGCAACTGGGTCCTGGACTTTCTGACGGGCCGCCCCCAGGTGGTGAGGGTAGATAACAACATCTCCACCCCGCTGATCCTCAACACTGGGGCCCCACATGGGTGCGTGCTCAGCCCCCTCTTTTACTTCCTGTTCACCCATGACTGCGTGGCCATGCAGGCATAGAACTCAATCATCAAGTTTGCAGACGACACAACAGTAGTGGGCTTGATTACCAACAATGACAAGACGGCCTACAGGGAGGAGGTGAGGGCACTTGGAGTGTGGTGTCAGGAAAACAACCTCTCACTCAACGTCAGCAAAACAAAGGAGATGATCGTGGACTTCAGGAAACAGCAGAGGGAGCACCCCCCCATCCACATCGACGGGACAGTAGTGGAGAAGATGGAAAGTTTTAAGTTCCTCGGCGTACACATCACAGACAAACTGAAATGGTCCACCCACACAGACAGCATGGTGAAGAAGGTGTAACAGAGCCTCTTCAACCTCAGAGGCTGAATATATTTGGCTTGTCACCTAAAACCCTCACAAAATGTTACAGATGCACAATTGAGAGCATCCTGTCAGGCTGTATCACCGCCTGGTATTGCAACTACACAGTCCTCAACCGCTAAGGCTCCGGGTAGTGAGATCTGCACAATGCATCACCGGGGCAAACTACCTGGCCCTCCAGGCCACCTACAGCACCTGATGTCACAGGAAGGACAAAAATATCATGATGGACAACAACCACCCGAGCCAGTGCCTGTTCACCTCGTTGTCATCCAGAAGGTGACGTCAGCTGGGCAGAGAGACTGAAAAACAGCTTCTATCTCAAGGCCATCAGACTGTTAAACAGCCATCACTAACATTGAGAGGCTGCTGCCAACATACAGACCTGAAATCATTGGCCTCTTTAATAAATAGACTTAATCAAGGAATCACTAGTCACTTTTCATCTCATATGTATATACTGTATTTCATACCATCTACTGCATCTTGCCTATGCAGTTCGGCCATCGCTCATCCATATATTTATATGTACATATTCTTATTCATCCCTTTATATTTGTGTGTATAAGGTAGTTGTTGTGAATTTGTTAGATTACTTGTTAGATATTACTGCATAGTCAGAACTAGAAGCACAAGCATTTCGCTACACTCAAATTAACATCTGCTAACCATGTGTATGTGACAAATAACATCTGCTAACCATGTGTATGTGACAAATAACATCTGCTAACCATGTGTATGTGACAATTAACATCTGCTAACCATGTGTATGTGACAAATAACATCTGCTAAGCATGTGTATGTGACAAATAACATATGCTAACCATGTGTATGTGACAAATAACATCTGCTAACCATGTGTATGTGACAAATAACATCTGCTAACCATGTGTATGTGACAAATAACATCTGCTAACCATGTGTATGTGACAAATAACATCTGCTAACCATGTGTATGTGACAAATAACATCTGCTAACCATGTGTATGTGACAAATAACATCTGCTAACCATGTGTATGTGACAAATAACATCTGCTAACCATGTGTGTGTGACAAATTAACATCTGCTAACCATGTGTATGTGACAAATAACATCTGCTAACCATGTGTATATGACAAATAACATCTGCTAACCATGTGTATGTGACAAATAACATCTGCTAACCATGTGTATGTGACAAATTAACATCTGCTAACCATGTGTATGTGACAAATAACATCTGCTAACCATGTGTATGTGACAAATAACATCTGCTAACCATGTGTATGTGACAAATAACATCTGCTAACCATGTGTATGTGACAAATAACATCTGCTAACCATGTGTATGTGACAATTAACATCTGCAAACCATGTGTATGTGACCAATAACATCTGCTAACCATGTGTATGTGACAAATAACATCTGCTAACCATGTGTATGTGACAATTAACATCTGCTAACCATGTGTATGTGACCAATAACATCTGCTAACCATGTGTATGTGACAAATAACATCTGCTAACCATGTGTATGTGACAATTAACATCTGCTAACCATGTGTATGTGACCAATAACATCTGCTAACCATGTGTATGTGACAATTAACATCTGCTAACCATGTGTATGTGACCAATAACATCTGCTAACCATGTGTATGTGACCAATAACATCTGCTAACCATGTGTATGTGACCAATAACATCTGCTAACCATGTGACCAATAACATCTGCTAACCATGTGTATGTGACCAATAACATCTGCTAACCATGTGACCAATAACATCTGCTAACCATGTGTATGTGACCAATAACATCTGCTAACCATGTGACCAATAACATCTGCTAACCATGTGTATGTGACCAATAACATCTGCTAACCATGTGTATGTGACCAATAACATCTGCTAACCATGTGACCAATAACATCTGCTAACCATGTGTATGTGACCAATAACATCTGCTAACCATGTGACCAATAACATATGCTAACCATGTGACTAATAAAATCTGCTAACCATGTGTATGTGACCATTAACATCTGCTAACCATGTGACCAATAACATCTGCTAACCATGTGTATGTGACAAATAACATCTGCTAACCATGTGTATGTGACAAATAACATCTGCTAACCATGTGTATGTGACCAATAACATCTGCTAACCATGTGCTCTCATGTACCTATGATGAAAATTACAGGCCTCTCTCATCTTTTTAAGTGGGAGAACTTGTACAATCGGTGGCTGACAAAATACTTTTTGCCCCACTGTATATGTTGAAGAGGGTGGAGCTTAAGCTGCATCCCTGTTTCACCCCACGGCCATGTGGAAAGAAGCGTGTGTTTTTTTTGTCTATCTTAACCGCACACTTGTTGTTTGTGTACAAATCTTGTGTACAAATCTTTGAAGGTAAAGATAACTGAACTAAATGACTATCGCCCCGTAATCATGAAGTGCTTTGAGAGACCCCAACAGGTCCACAGACGATGCAATCGCCATGACACTGCATACTGCCCTATCCCATCTGGACAAGAGGAATAACTACGTAAGAATGCTGTTCATTGTCTACAGCTCAGCATTCAACACCATAGTACCCTCCAAGCTCATCATAAAGCTTAAGGCCCTGGGTCTTAACTCCGCCCTGTGCAACTGGGTCCTGGACTTTCTGACGGGCCGCCCCCAGGTGGTGAGGGTAGATAACAACATCTCCACCCCGCTGATCCTCAACACTGGGGCCCCACATGGGTGCGTGCTCAGCCCCCTCTTTTACTTCCTGTTCACCCATGACTGCGTGGCCATGCAGGCATAGAACTCAATCATCAAGTTTGCAGACGACACAACAGTAGTGGGCTTGATTACCAACAATGACAAGACGGCCTACAGGGAGGAGGTGAGGGCACTTGGAGTGTGGTGTCAGGAAAACAACCTCTCACTCAACGTCAGCAAAACAAAGGAGATGATCGTGGACTTCAGGAAACAGCAGAGGGAGCACCCCCCCATCCACATCGACGGGACAGTAGTGGAGAAGATGGAAAGTTTTAAGTTCCTCGGCGTACACATCACAGACAAACTGAAATGGTCCACCCACACAGACAGCATGGTGAAGAAGGTGTAACAGAGCCTCTTCAACCTCAGAGGCTGAATATATTTGGCTTGTCACCTAAAACCCTCACAAAATGTTACAGATGCACAATTGAGAGCATCCTGTCAGGCTGTATCACCGCCTGGTATTGCAACTACACAGTCCTCAACCGCTAAGGCTCCGGGTAGTGAGATCTGCACAATGCATCACCGGGGGCAAACTACCTGGCCCTCCAGGCCACCTACAGCACCTGATGTCACAGGAAGGACAAAAATATCATGATGGACAACAACCACCCGAGCCAGTGCCTGTTCACCTCGTTGTCATCCAGAAGGTGACGTCAGCTGGGCAGAGAGACTGAAAAACAGCTTCTATCTCAAGGCCATCAGACTGTTAAACAGCCATCACTAACATTGAGAGGCTGCTGCCAACATACAGACCTGAAATCATTGGCCTCTTTAATAAATAGACTTAATCAAGGAATCACTAGTCACTTTTCATCTCATATGTATATACTGTATTTCATACCATCTACTGCATCTTGCCTATGCAGTTCGGCCATCGCTCATCCATATATTTATATGTACATATTCTTATTCATCCCTTTATATTTGTGTGTATAAGGTAGTTGTTGTGAATTTGTTAGATTACTTGTTAGATATTACTGCATAGTCAGAACTAGAAGCACAAGCATTTCGCTACACTCAAATTAACATCTGCTAACCATGTGTATGTGACAAATAACATCTGCTAACCATGTGTATGTGACAAATAACATCTGCTAACCATGTGTATGTGACAATTAACATCTGCTAACCATGTGTATGTGACAAATAACATCTGCTAACCATGTGTATGTGACAAATAACATCTGCTAACCATGTGTATGTGACAAATAACATCTGCTAACCATGTGTATGTGACAAATAACATCTGCTAACCATGTGTATGTGACAAATAACATCTGCTAACCATGTGTATGTGACAAATAACATCTGCTAACCATGTGTATGTGACAAATAACATCTGCTAACCATGTGTATGTGACAAATAACATCTGCTAACCATGTGTATGTGACAAATAACATCTGCTAACCATGTGTATGTGACAAATAACATCTGCTAACCATGTGTATGTGACAAATTAACATCTGCTAACCATGTGTATGTGACAAATAACATCTGCTAACCATGTGTATATGACAAATAACATCTGCTAACCATGTGTATGTGACAAATAACATCTGCTAACCATGTGTATGTGACAAATTAACATCTGCTAACCATGTGTATGTGACAAATAACATCTGCTAACCATGTGTATGTGACAAATAACATCTGCTAACCATGTGTATGTGACAAATAACATCTGCTAACCATGTGTATGTGACAAATAACATCTGCTAACCATGTGTATGTGACAATTAACATCTGCAAACCATGTGTATGTGACCAATAACATCTGCTAACCATGTGTATGTGACAAATAACATCTGCTAACCATGTGTATGTGACAATTAACATCTGCTAACCATGTGTATGTGACCAATAACATCTGCTAACCATGTGTATGTGACAAATAACATCTGCTAACCATGTGTATGTGACAATTAACATCTGCTAACCATGTGTATGTGACCAATAACATCTGCTAACCATGTGTA
The DNA here is from genome assembly GCF_018296145.1 of Oncorhynchus tshawytscha. Taxonomy (NCBI): domain Eukaryota; kingdom Metazoa; phylum Chordata; class Actinopteri; order Salmoniformes; family Salmonidae; genus Oncorhynchus; species Oncorhynchus tshawytscha. The sequence goes on from NC_056456.1 coordinate 42,696,781, forward strand.
TGTGACAATTAACATCTGCTAACCATGTGTATGTGACCAATAACATCTGCTAACCATGTGTATGTGACCAATAACATCTGCTAACCATGTGTATGTGACCATTAACATCTGCTAACCATGTGACCAATAACATCTGCTAACCATGTGTATGTGACCAATAACATCTGCTAACCATGTGACCAATAACATCTGCTAACCATGTGTATGTGACCAATAACATCTGCTAACCATGTGACCAATAACATCTGCTAACCATGTGTATGTGACCAATAACATCTGCTAACCATGTGTATGTGACCAATAACATCTGCTAACCATGTGACCAATAACATCTGCTAACCATGTGTATGTGACCAATAACATCTGCTAACCATGTGACCAATAACATATGCTAACCATGTGACTAATAAAATCTGCTAACCATGTGTATGTGACCATTAACATCTGCTAACCATGTGACCAATAACATCTGCTAACCATGTGTATGTGACAAATAACATCTGCTAACCATGTGTATGTGACAAATAACATCTGCTAACCATGTGTATGTGACCAATAACATCTGCTAACCATGTGCTCTCATGTACCTATGATGAAAATTACAGGCCTCTCTCATCTTTTTAAGTGGGAGAACTTGTACAATCGGTGGCTGACAAAATACTTTTTGCCCCACTGTATATGTTGAAGAGGGTGGAGCTTAAGCTGCATCCCTGTTTCACCCCACGGCCATGTGGAAAGAAGCGTGTGTTTTTTTTGTCTATCTTAACCGCACACTTGTTGTTTGTGTACAAATCTTGTGTACAAATCTTTGAAGGTAAAGATAACTGAACTAAATGACTATCGCCCCGTAATCATGAAGTGCTTTGAGAGACCCCAACAGGTCCACAGACGATGCAATCGCCATGACACTGCATACTGCCCTATCCCATCTGGACAAGAGGAATAACTACGTAAGAATGCTGTTCATTGTCTACAGCTCAGCATTCAACACCATAGTACCCTCCAAGCTCATCATAAAGCTTAAGGCCCTGGGTCTTAACTCCGCCCTGTGCAACTGGGTCCTGGACTTTCTGACGGGCCGCCCCCAGGTGGTGAGGGTAGATAACAACATCTCCACCCCGCTGATCCTCAACACTGGGGCCCCACATGGGTGCGTGCTCAGCCCCCTCTTTTACTTCCTGTTCACCCATGACTGCGTGGCCATGCAGGCATAGAACTCAATCATCAAGTTTGCAGACGACACAACAGTAGTGGGCTTGATTACCAACAATGACAAGACGGCCTACAGGGAGGAGGTGAGGGCACTTGGAGTGTGGTGTCAGGAAAACAACCTCTCACTCAACGTCAGCAAAACAAAGGAGATGATCGTGGACTTCAGGAAACAGCAGAGGGAGCACCCCCCCATCCACATCGACGGGACAGTAGTGGAGAAGATGGAAAGTTTTAAGTTCCTCGGCGTACACATCACAGACAAACTGAAATGGTCCACCCACACAGACAGCATGGTGAAGAAGGTGTAACAGAGCCTCTTCAACCTCAGAGGCTGAATATATTTGGCTTGTCACCTAAAACCCTCACAAAATGTTACAGATGCACAATTGAGAGCATCCTGTCAGGCTGTATCACCGCCTGGTATTGCAACTACACAGTCCTCAACCGCTAAGGCTCCGGGTAGTGAGATCTGCACAATGCATCACCGGGGGCAAACTACCTGGCCCTCCAGGCCACCTACAGCACCTGATGTCACAGGAAGGACAAAAATATCATGATGGACAACAACCACCCGAGCCAGTGCCTGTTCACCTCGTTGTCATCCAGAAGGTGACGTCAGCTGGGCAGAGAGACTGAAAAACAGCTTCTATCTCAAGGCCATCAGACTGTTAAACAGCCATCACTAACATTGAGAGGCTGCTGCCAACATACAGACCTGAAATCATTGGCCTCTTTAATAAATAGACTTAATCAAGGAATCACTAGTCACTTTTCATCTCATATGTATATACTGTATTTCATACCATCTACTGCATCTTGCCTATGCAGTTCGGCCATCGCTCATCCATATATTTATATGTACATATTCTTATTCATCCCTTTATATTTGTGTGTATAAGGTAGTTGTTGTGAATTTGTTAGATTACTTGTTAGATATTACTGCATAGTCAGAACTAGAAGCACAAGCATTTCGCTACACTCAAATTAACATCTGCTAACCATGTGTATGTGACAAATAACATCTGCTAACCATGTGTATGTGACAAATAACATCTGCTAACCATGTGTATGTGACAATTAACATCTGCTAACCATGTGTATGTGACAAATAACATCTGCTAACCATGTGTATGTGACAAATAACATCTGCTAACCATGTGTATGTGACAAATAACATCTGCTAACCATGTGTATGTGACAAATAACATCTGCTAACCATGTGTATGTGACAAATAACATCTGCTAACCATGTGTATGTGACAAATAACATCTGCTAACCATGTGTATGTGACAAATAACATCTGCTAACCATGTGTATGTGACAAATAACATCTGCTAACCATGTGTATGTGACAAATAACATCTGCTAACCATGTGTATGTGACAAATAACATCTGCTAACCATGTGTATGTGACAAATTAACATCTGCTAACCATGTGTATGTGACAAATAACATCTGCTAACCATGTGTATATGACAAATAACATCTGCTAACCATGTGTATGTGACAAATAACATCTGCTAACCATGTGTATGTGACAAATTAACATCTGCTAACCATGTGTATGTGACAAATAACATCTGCTAACCATGTGTATGTGACAAATAACATCTGCTAACCATGTGTATGTGACAAATAACATCTGCTAACCATGTGTATGTGACAAATAACATCTGCTAACCATGTGTATGTGACAATTAACATCTGCTAACCATGTGTATGTGACCAATAACATCTGCTAACCATGTGTATGTGACAAATAACATCTGCTAACCATGTGTATGTGACAATTAACATCTGCTAACCATGTGTATGTGACCAATAACATCTGCTAACCATGTGTATGTGACAAATAACATCTGCTAACCATGTGTATGTGACAATTAACATCTGCTAACCATGTGTATGTGACCAATAACATCTGCTAACCATGTGTATGTGACAATTAACATCTGCTAACCATGTGTATGTGACCAATAACATCTGCTAACCATGTGTATGTGACCAATAACATCTGCTAACCATGTGTATGTGACCAATAACATCTGCTAACCATGTGACCAATAACATCTGCTAACCATGTGTATGTGACCAATAACATCTGCTAACCATGTGACCAATAACATCTGCTAACCATGTGTATGTGACCAATAACATCTGCTAACCATGTGACCAATAACATCTGCTAACCATGTGTATGTGACCAATAACATCTGCTAACCATGTGTATGTGACCAATAACATCTGCTAACCATGTGACCAATAACATCTGCTAACCATGTGTATGTGACCAATAACATCTGCTAACCATGTGACCAATAACATATGCTAACCATGTGACTAATAAAATCTGCTAACCATGTGTATGTGACCATTAACATCTGCTAACCATGTGACCAATAACATCTGCTAACCATGTGTATGTGACAAATAACATCTGCTAACCATGTGTATGTGACAAATAACATCTGCTAACCATGTGTATGTGACAAATAACATCTGCTAACCATGTGTATGTGACAAATAACATCTGCTAACCATGTGTATGTGACCAATAACATCTGCTAACCATGTGTATGTGACCAATAACATCTGCTAACCATGTGTATGTGACAATTAACATCTGCTAACCATGTGTATGTGACCAATAACATCTGCTAACCATGTGTATGTGACAAATAACATCTGCTAACCATGTGTATGTGACAATTAACATCTGCTAACCATGTGTATGTGACCAATAACATCTGCTAACCATGTGTATGTGACAATTAACATCTGCTAACCATGTGTATGTGACCAATAACATCTGCTAACCATGTGTATGTGACCAATAACATCTGCTAACCATGTGTATGTGACCAATAACATCTGCTAACCATGTGACCAATAACATCTGCTAACCATGTGTATGTGACCAATAACATCTGCTAACCATGTGACAAATAACATCTGCTAACCATGTGTATGTGACCAATAACATCTGCTAACCATGTGACCAATAACATCTGCTAACCATGTGTATGTGACCAATAACATCTGCTAACCATGTGTATGTGACCAATAACATCTGCTAACCATGTGACCAATAACATCTGCTAACCATGTGTATGTGACCAATAACATCTGCTAACCATGTGACCAATACCATCTGCTAACCATGTGTATGTGACCATTAACATCTGCTAACCATGTGACAAATTAACATCTGCTAACCATGTGTATGTGACAAATAACATCTGCTAACCATGTGTATGTGACCATTAACATCTGCTAACCATGTGACCAATAACATCTGCTAACCATGTGTATGTGACAAATAACATCTGCTAACCATGTGTATGTGACCATTAACATCTGCTAACCATGTGACCAATAACATCTGCTAACCATGTGTATGTGGCCAATAACATCTGCTAACCATGTGTATGTGACAATTAACATCTGCTAACCATGTGTATGTGACCAATAACATCTGCTAACCATGTGTATGTGACCAATAACATCTGCTAACCATGTGTATGTGACCAATAACATCTGCTAACCATGTGACCAATAACATCTGCTAACCATGTGTATGGGACCAATAACATCTGCTAACCATGTGACCAATAACATCTGCTAACCATGTGTATGTGACCAATAACATCTGCTAACCATGTGTATGTGACCAATAACATCTACTAACCATGTGTATGTGACCAATAACATCTGCTAACCATGTGTATGTGACAAATAACATCTACTAACCATGTGTATGTGACCATTAACATCTGCTAACCATGTGACCAATAACATCTGCTAACCATGTGTATGTGACCAATAACATCTGCTAACCATGTGACCAATAACATCTGCTAACCATGTGTATGTGACCAATAACATCTGCTAACCATGTGACCAATAACATCTGCTAACCATGTGTATGTGACCAATAACATCTGCTAACCATGTGTATGTGACCAATAACATCTGCTAACCATGTGACCAATAACATCTGCTAACCATGTGTATGTGACCAATAACATCTGCTAACCATGTGACCAATAACATCTGCTATCCATGTGTATGTGACAAATAACATCTGCTATCCATGTGTATGTGACAAAGACAATTGGATTTGATTTACATGGATCGTATCATGTTGTATGTTTTTTCTCAACTTTCCATCAGTTTGTATAGCAGACCCTTGTGCCAAATATAGTCAAAAGCTTTTTTGAAATCAACAAATATGACTTTGCCTTTGTTTGTTTGTTTGTCAATTAGGGTGCGCAGGGTGAATACGTGGTCTGTCGTATGCTATATGACTTTGCCTTTGTTTGTTTGCTTGTCAATTAGGGTGCGCAGGGTGAATATGTGGTCTGTCGTATGCTATTTTTTTTTTAAAAGAAGCAATTTTGACATTTGCTCAGTACACTGTTTTCACTGAGGAAATATACGAGTCTGCTGTTAATGATAATGCAGAGGATTTTCCCAAGGTTGCTGTTGACGCAGATCCCACTGTAGTTATTAGTGTCAAATTTGCCTCCACTTTTGTGGATTGGGGTGATCAGTCTTTGGTTCCAAATTTTGGGGAAGATGCTGAGGATGATGTTAAAACCTTTAAATATAGCCAATTGGAATTTGTGGTCTGTGTATATTTTCTCATCGCTCTCTGTCTCTCTAGATATTATTCAACAACACCACTAACAGTACAGCAGCCGGTTCTGTTCGTCTACATCAACCTTGTCACACACTGTGGGAGGGATTCAAATAGACACTGTGTGTGTGTGTGTGTGTGTGTGTGTGTGTGTGTGTGTGTGTGTGTGTGTGCCAACCATCTAATCCAGGTCTCCTCCCTCATCCTCTTATCTCCTCTCTCCTCCTCGTGCTCTTGAACTCGAGGCATCTCTCCCGCTCTCTCTCTCTCTCTAATTATACAAATTATTACGAATCTCATCTATTTCTACAACTTATTTTCTTCTAATCTGATTTAACCCTAACCGTACAACCAAAAAGTTATTTTTTAATTAATTTTCATGATATAGCCAATTGTGACTTTGTGGTTGTGGTAACCATTGACAACTCTCTCTCACCACTAAGCTGTGATGTTCTACAATATTCCTGGCATTTTAAATTATAATGGTATGCACAGTTATCTTCTTCCTACGAAGCATTTTCCAGGCAGCTACATTATTCAATGTTACACGACAGAAGACATCAATTAAAGAAGCAAGCAGCAATTCAACACAAAAAGCTCTGCATTTTGACAGTCAGCAACAGTCGGCCAACCAGACAGTTAGCCTAGCCAGCCAGTAAACCAGACAGTCATTCAATCAGGGCAGCCAGGCAGTCAGTCAGAGTCAGTCGGTCAACCAGACAGTTAGCCTAGCCAGCCAGTAAACCAGCCAGTAATTCAATCAGGGCAGCCAGGCAGTCATTCAGTTAGTCAGTCACAGTCAGTCAGTGTGCAGCCTGTTTTTCAACAGAGCTGAGTGGACCAGCTGTGGGGATATACTGGCTGACATGTTGGACCGGCTGTGGGGGTATAATGGCTGACACGTTGGACCAGCTGTGGGGGTATAATAGCTGACACGTTGGACCAGCTGTGGGGGTATACTGGCTGACATGTTGGACCGGCTGTGGGGGTATAATGGCTGATACATTGGACCGGTTGTGGGGGTATAATGGCTGACATGTTGGACCAGCTGTGGGGGTATAATGGCTGACACGTTGGACCAGCTGTGGGGGTATAATGGCTGATAAGTTGGATCAGCTGTGGGGGTATAATGGCTGATACGTTGGACCAGCTGTGGGGGTATAATGGCTGACACGTTGGACCGGTTGTGGGGGTATAATGGCTGACACGTTGGACCAGCTGTGGGGTAAAATGGCTGACACGTTGGACCGGTTGTGGGGGTATAATGGCTGATACGTTGGACCAGCTGTGGGGGTATAATGGCTGACACGTTGGACCAGCTGTGGGGGTATAATGGCTGACACGTTGGACCAGCTGTGGGGGTATACTGGCTGACACGTTGGACCAGCTGTGGGGGTATAATGGCTGACATGTTGGACCAGCTGTGGGGGTATACTGGCTGACATTTTGGACCGGCTGTGGGGGTTTAATGGCTGATACATTGGACCGGTTGTGGGGGTATAATGGCTGACATGTTGGACCAGCTGTGGGGGTATAATGGCTGACACGTTGGACCAGCTGTGGGGGTATAATGGCTGACACGTTGGACCAGCTGTGGGGGTATAATGGCTGACACGTTGGACCAGCTGTGGGGGTATAATGGCTGACATGTTGGACCGGTTGTGGGGGTATAATGTCTGACACGTTGGACCAGCTGTGGGGGTATAATGGCTGACATGTTGGACCAGCTGTGGGAGTATAATGGCTGACACGTTGGACCAGCTGTGGGGGTATAATGGCTGACATGTTGGACCAGCTGTGGGGGTATACTGGCTGACATGTTGGACCGGCTGTGGGGGTATAATGGCTGATACATTGGACCGGTTGTGGGGGTATAATGGCTGACATGTTGGACCAGCTGTGGGGGTATAATGGCTGACACGTTGGACCAGCTGTGGGGGTATAATGGCTGATAAGTTGGATCAGCTGTGGGGGTATAATGGCTGATACGTTGGACCAGCTGTGGGGGTATAATGGCTGACACGTTGGACCGGTTGTGGGGGTATAATGGCTGATACGTTGGACCAGCTGTGGGGGTATAATGGCTGACACGTTGGACCAGCTGTGGGGGTATAATGGCTGACATGTTGGACCAGCTGTGGGGGTATACTGGCTGACACGTTGGACCAGCTGTTTGGGTATAATGGCTGACACGTTGGACCGGCTGTGGGGGTATAATGGCTGACACGTTGGACCAGCTGTGGGGGTATAATGGCTGATAAGTTGGATCAGCTGTGGGGTATAATGACTGACACGTTGGACCAGCTGTTTGGGTATAATGGCTGACACATTGGACCAGCTGTGGGGGTATAATGGCTGACACGTTGGACCAGCTGTGGGGTATAATGGCTGACATGTTGGACCGGTTGTGGGGGTATAATGGCTGACACGTTGGACCAGCTGTGGGGGTATAATGGCTGACACGTTGGACCAGCTGTGGGGTATAATGGCTGACATGTTGGACCGGTTGTGGGGGTATAATGTCTGACACGTTGGACCAGCTGTGGGGGTATAATGGCTGACATGTTGGACCAGCTGTGGGAGTATAATGGCTGACACGTTGGACCAGCTGTGGGGTATAATGGCTGACATGTTGGACCAGCTGTGGGGGTATACTGGCTGACATGTTGGACCGGCTGTGGGGGTATAATGGCTGATACATTGGACCGGTTGTGGGGGTATAATGGCTGACATGTTGGACCAGCTGTGGGGGTATAATGGCTGACACGTTGGACCAGCTGTGGGGGTATAATGGCTGACACGTTGGACCAGCTGTGGGGGTATAATGGCTGACACGTTGGACCAGCTGTGGGGGTATAATGGCTGACATGTTGGACCGGTTGTGGGGGTATAATGTCTGACACGTTGGACCAGCTGTGGGGGTATAATGGCTGACATGTTGGACCAGCTGTGGGAGTATAATGGCTGACACGTTGGACCAGCTGTGGGGGTATAATGGCTGACATGTTGGACCAGCTGTGGGGTATACTGGCTGACATGTTGGACCGGCTGTGGGGGTATAATGGCTGATACATTGGACCGGTTGTGGGGGTATAATGGCTGACATGTTGGACCAGCTGTGGGGGTATAATGGCTGACACGTTGGACCAGCTGTGGGGTATAATGGCTGATAAGTTGGATCAGCTGTGGGGGTATAATGGCTGATACGTTGGACCAGCTGTGGGGGTATAATGGCTGACACGTTGGACCGGTTGTGGGGTATAATGGCTGATACGTTGGACCAGCTGTGGGGGTATAATGGCTGACACGTTGGACCAGCTGTGGGGGTATAATGGCTGACACGTTGGACCAGCTGTGGGGGTATACTGGCTGACACGTTGGACCAGCTGTTTGGGTATAATGGCTGACACGTTGGACCGGCTGTGGGGGTATAATGGCTGACACGTTGGACCAGCTGTGGGGGTATAATGGCTGATAAGTTGGATCAGCTGTGGGGGTATAATGACTGACACGTTGGACCAGCTGTTTGGGTATAATGGCTGACACATTGGACCAGCTGTGGGGGTATAATGGCTGACACGTTGGACCAGCTGTGGGGGTATAATGGCTGACATGTTGGACCGGTTGTGGGGGTATAATGGCTGACACGTTGGACCAGCTGTGGGGGTATAATGGCTGACACGTTGGACCAGCTGTGGGGGTATAATGGCTGACATGTTGGACCGGTTGTGGGGGTATAATGTCTGACACGTTGGACCAGCTGTGGGGGTATAATGGCTGACATGTTGGACCAGCTGTGGGAGTATAATGGCTGACACGTTGGACCAGCTGTGGGGGTATAATGGCTGACATGTTGGACCAGCTGTGGGGGTATACTGGCTGACATGTTGGACCGGCTGTGGGGGTATAATGGCTGATACATTGGACCGGTTGTGGGGGTATAATGGCTGACATGTTGGACCAGCTGTGGGGGTATAATGGCTGACACGTTGGACCAGCTGTGGGGTATAATGGCTGATAAGTTGGATCAGCTGTGGGGGTATAATGGCTGATACGTTGGACCAGCTGTGGGGGTATAATGGCTGACACGTTGGACCGGTTGTGGGGGTATAATGGCTGACACGTTGGACCAGCTGTGGGGGTATAATGGCTGACACGTTGGACCGGTTGTGGGGGTATAATGGCTGATACGTTGGACCAGCTGTGGGGGTATAATGGCTGACACGTTGGACCAGCTGTGGGGGTATAATGGCTGACACGTTGGACCAGCTGTGGGGGTATAATGGCTGATAAGTTGGATCAGCTGTGGGGGTATAATGACTGACACGTTGGACCAGCTGTTTGGGTATAATGGCTGACACGTGTGTCAGGTGGAGCTAATGATGAGTATGACAACAGTGTATGTATGCATGTATGTATGCATGTATGTGTGTGTGTGTGTGTGTGTGTGTGTGTGTGTGTGTGTGTGTGTGTGTGTGTGTGTGTGTGTGTGTGTGTGTGTGTGTGTGTGTGTGTGTGTGTCCCCACAAGGATAGTAAAACAAGGACTATTCACCCTCGTGTGATTGATGTGTAATGAGTATGATTGTAACAGAGTGCTCATCAATCCTGCCTCTGACAAGCCTGATAAACGTATCAAAGGCTTGATGATTAGAGGTTGTAAGTGCTGGGCTAAAACAAACACCTGCACAGCCTGGCTGTGGATCTCTCCAGGACCAGAAGAACCCAACTCCTCCACATCAGGGATTCAAACCAGTGTGGTGACATTGATGGTTTCTCGGAACTGATGGAAGCTGAAGGTTAGGAGAATTAACGCAGAAGGTTAGGAGAATTAAAGCAGAAGGTTAGGAGAATTAACGCAGAAGGTTAGGAGAATTAACGCAGAAGGTTAGGAGAATTAAAGCAGGAGGTTAGGAGAATTAACGCAGAAGGTTAGGAGAATTAAAGCAGAAGGTTAGGAGAATTAACGCAGAAGGTTAGGAGAATTAACACAGAAGGTTAGGAGAATTAACGCAGAAGGTTAGGAGAATTAAAGCAGAAGGTTAGGAGAATTAACGCAGAAGGTTAGGAGAATTAACGCAGAAGGTTAGGAGAATTAACGCAGAAGGTTAGGAGAATTAACGCAGCAGGTTAGGAGAATTAACGCAAAAGGTTAGGAGAATTAACGCAGAAGGTTAGGAGAATTAACGCAGAAGGTTAGGAGAATTAACGCAGAAGGTTAGGAGAATTAACGCAGAAGGTTAGGAGAATTAACGCAGAAGGTTAGGAGAATTCATGTAAAAGGTTAGAATATTTACATAGCAGGGTATGAGAATTAACTGAAAAGGCTACCATTCAAAGTAGTGCACTAAAGAGGGAAAAGGCTACCATTCAAAGTAGTGCACTAAAGAGGGAAAAGGCTGCCATTCAAAGTAGTGCACTAAAGAGGGAAAAGGCTGCCATTCAAAGTAGTGCACTAAAGAGGGAAAAGGCTGCCATTCAAAGTAGTGCACTAAAGAGGGAAAAGGCTGCCATTCAAAGTAGTGCACTAAAGAGGGAAAAGGCTGCCATTCAAAGTAGTGCACTAAAGAGGGAAAAGGCTGCCATTCAAAGTAGTGCACTAAAGAGGGAAAAGGCTACCATTCAAAGTAGTGCACTAAAGAGGAAAAGGCTACCATTCAAAGTAGTGCACTAAAGAGGGAAAAGGCTGCCATTCAAAGTAGTGCACTAAAGAGGGAAAAGGCTGCCATTCAAAGTAGTGCACTAAAGAGGGAAAAGGCTGCCATTCAAAGTAGTGCACTAAAGAGGGAAAAGGCTGCCATTCAAAGTAGTGCACTAAAGAGGGAAAAGGCTGCCATTCAAAGTAGTGCACTAAAGAGGGAAAAGGCTGCCATTCGGGATGCGACCCAGAGAGTTTAGATCTCATTTGACAGGGTACAAAAATGATTTAACAAATCCACTCCACACTAGTTACAGATGTAGGATCTTAATTTGAACTCACTTTTGTTGCTGAGAATGTTCCTGCACAACTGGGAAATGCAAACATGTTGTGTATATGAGTTTTAAAAAGTCTTCCAAAGTTTGTAATTTCCACTTTGAAATGTCAGACTTGATTTGCCATAACGAAAAATGTATCAGCCCTTAGAAATGTCCACGAATTATAATCCACATAATAATTCACATGTCCTGTTGTTTGCCGTATTATTTTCCTTCGTAGCAAACTGGCTCAAATTAATATCCTACATCTGTAGGTAGGCTTCACTCTGTCCGTGTGCTGTTGATTTTGGCACAGCGCGGCGCACAGAGAGAGACGCCCACAGACGCTCAAAGCTAACGCACTGAATGCGCAGATAGGGACCAATTTGTGTCAGTCTCGTTCTGTGAAGATCAGACCAGAGCAGCAGCGGTGCAGACGCAATAGCAGTGGAAGAAGGAGTAGCATACTATAAGGAAGGAAAAAGACTAGATAGCCACACAGCTCTCTCTGAAGAAGGTGGCATTGCCTTCCTTTCTCCTCCTGGAATCCAGATATGAAGTGAAGGTTAAAATGTTCTGAGCTTCTGTCAACCCTCGGGAGTTCGGTTGGTCCATTCACAGGTAGACTAGTATCAACAAACCGATACAGATAACGCGAAAACGTACATTTTTGTTGTTTTTGGTTGTTGTTGTTGTCCTGAAAGCAAAGCCGGAGGATTCGAGAACGGAGTGATATCGTCCAGAATCTCTCTCCCATCTACAACCGTCGAGATGAATACCAACGACGCTAAGGAGTATCTCACCAGGCGGGAGATACCTCAACTGTTTGAGGTGAGATCAACTGAATCGGCTTTGGCTTCGCGGGATTCAGTTACAATACTTTTATCGATGGCAGTATTACAGATTAATTAGGGTATTGTCCTTTAGTGTTTGAAAAAAAAAAGATTCGTTTAGTCGTTCACATTAGGCTAAGTGGTTTTTAGTAAATGGATAAATGAGACAGTATGTGGAGCCTAAATGATAGCTACAGTAGCCGTACCATATAAATAAGTGCATACTGCATATATCCAAATCCATCTTTTTGTTTCAGTTCAGGATCAATCAGAGTGTAGCGTTTGAAAGGTTTTATATCCCGTTTGAAATGGTCGAATCTAATCCAATATAACCAATGACAATATAGGTTTTATTCATGTTTATTTTCAGCCAGATAATGTTATTAATTGAGAAGACAACTGACTGATGCTGTAACTAAATACATACATACATACATACATCAGGTTGGGTAACCAATTCAAGTCATGGTGTGAAATTAATGTTTTACAACTCTCAGGCAGAGAGATAGAGACCCACCACAAATATTCTTACATATTCAAGACATTCTGCATAGTTTGTTCTATTTCAGTGTGTTTCAACAATGAATATATATTTCCTAACTAACCAGACACATTCTTAACCTTTGAATAGATAGGTCAATGCTTTAAAAAAAAAGAAGTTAATTTAGTTAGTTGTATATTCATACATTTTTTAGTAGTTTAGTTAACACAGTGGAGGTTCTACCAAGCATTTGAGTCATTTTCCCGATCAAAAATATTATTATAAAAATTTAAAAAATTGTAACCCATAAATCAATGAACCATCCTGTAAATCTTTGGCACCACCCCCAGTCCATTGTGTTGGGTTGGAAAATACAACTGTAAATCAATGGGTAGCCCCACCCCCAGTCTTTGGCCCCACCCCCAGTCCATTGTGTTGGGTTGTAGCTGCCCAAAGGGCACCCTATTCCCTACATAGTGCACTACTTTTGACCAGGGCCAATAGGCTAGTTCTGACACTTGGGTAGGGAGCCGTTTGGGACGGAGAGGAAGAGGGTGGATGCTTAGTTTGAACGCGTGTCTTTAGTCTCGGGGGGGAAAGCATTGTTTAAGAACCTGCAGGGTTAAAGAATGACAGACACACAAGCATTCACCATCGTAAACACAAACATACTTAAGTGGTATTTCTCTCTAAGAATGACAGACACACAAGCATTCACCATCGTAAACACAAACATACTTAAGTGGTATTTCTCTCTAAGAATGACAGACACACAAGCATTCACCATCGTAAACACAAACATACTTAAGTGGTATTTCTCTCTAAGAATGACAGACACACAAGCATTCACCATCGTAAACACAAACATACTTAAGTGGTATTTCTCTCTAAGAATGACAGACACACAAGCATTCACCATCGTAAACACAAACATACTTAAGTGGTATTTCTCTCTACATGGGTGAAAAGAAAAGTCTCACACAAAGGGATTCCTTCGTTTGTGTTTCTTCTAGAGAACAGTACAGTCAACATAGATAGAAGTCCTGGGTCTTTCCTATGGATGTCACCATCAACTGTAATAAGTTAACCCAGGCTGGGATACTTGGGATACTTGGGATACTTACAATCGTGACGGAGTGTTGTGCTGATCTAACACACCTGTGAAAACACAGTGCAGAAATGTACAATGATCTACGATTATGTTTCAAGTCTTAAAACAATGTAATAACATCAACATGTATCTGTTAGGGTTAGAAGAGGTTATGGTCAGGTTTAAGGGGTCAGGGTTAAGGGGTATGTATCGGTCTCTCTCATTGTGTTGTTTTCTCCAGAGCCTGTTGACAGGGTTGATGTTCTCTAAGCCTCCAGTGGTCCGTGGTTAGTGTTAGGGTTAAGACTAGTTAGGGTTAAGACTAGCTAGGGTTAAGACTAGTTAGGGTTAAGACAGGTTAGGGTTAGGGTTAAGACTGGTTACGGTTAAGACTGGTTAGTGTTAGGGTTAAGACTAGTTAGGGTTAAGACTGGTTAGTGTTAGGGTTAAGACTAGTTAGGGTTAAGACTAGTTAGGGTTAAGACTAGTTAGGGTTAGGGTTAAGACTGGTTAGGGTTAATACTGGTTAGTGTTAGGGTTAAGACTAGTTAGGGTTAAGACTAGTTAGGGTTAATACTAGTTAGGGTTAGGGTTAAGACTGGTTAGGGTTAAGACTGGTTAGGGTTAGAGGTCAGGGTCTGGGGTTAGGGTTAAGACTGGTTAGGGTTAGAGTTCAGGGTCTGGGTTAAGGTTAAGACTGGTTAGGGTTAGAGATCATGGTCTGGGGTTAGGGTTAAGACTGGTTAGGGTTAGAGGTCAGGGTCTGGGTTAGGGTTAGAGGTCTGGGTTAGGGTTAAGACTGGTTAGGGTTAGAGGTCAGGGTCTGGGTTAGGGTTAAACTAGTTAGGGTTAGAGGTCAGGGTCTGGGTTAGAGTTAAACTAGTTAGGTTTAGAGGTCAGGGTCTGGGTTAGGGTTAAGACTGGTTAGGGTTAGAGGTCAGGGTCTGGGGTTTGGGTTAAGACTGGTTAGGGTTAGAGGTCAGGGTCTGGGTTAGGGTTAAGACTGGATTAGGGTTAGAGGTCATGGTCTGGGGTTAGGGTTAAGACTGGTTAGGGTTAGAGGTCAGGGTCTGGGTTAGGGTTAAGACTGGTTAGGGTTAGATGTCTGGGTTAGGGTTAAGACTGGTTGGGGTTAGAGGTCAGGGTCTGGGTTAGGGTTAAGACTGGTTAGGGTTAGAGGTCTGGGTTAGGGTTAAGACTGGTTAGGGTTAAGACTGGTTAGGGTTAGAGGTCAGGGTCTGGGTTAGGGTTAAGACTGGTTAGGGTTAGAGGTCAGGGTTAAGACTGGTTAGGGTTAGAGGTCAGGGTCTGGGTTAGGATTAAGACTGGTTATGGTTATAGTTCAGGGTCTGGGGTCAAGGTTAGGGTTAGAGGTCAGGGTCTGGGTTAGAGTTAAACTAGTTAGGGTTAGAGGTCGGGGTCTGGGTTCGGGTTAAACTAGTTAGGGTTAGAGGTCAGGGTCTGGGTTAGGGTTAAGACTGGTTAGGGTTAGAGGTCAGGGTCTGGGTTAGGGTTAAGACTGGTTAGGGTTAGAGGTCAGGGTCTGGGGGTTAGGGTTAAGACTGGTTAGGGTTAGAGGGTTAGGGTTAGGGTTAGGGTTAGGGTTAGGGTTAAGCCTGGTTAGGGTTAGAGGTCAGGGTCTGGGGTTAGGGTTAAGACTGGTTAGGGTTATAGTTCAGGGTCTGGGGTCAAGGTTAGGGTTATGTATCTGTCTCTCTCATTGGGTTGTTGTTATTATTGTTGTTGATGTTGTATTTGTCTTCTCCAGAGCCTGTTGACAGGGTTGATGTACTATAAACCAGAGGACCCTATAGACTACCTGGAGGTGTGTCTAAAGAAGGTGAGGGAGCTCGGGGGACCAGACAGGGTCCGGTGGGACACATTCGTCGGCCAGGAGAAGAAGTCCCTTCCCCCCCTCAACGGAGGACAGTCACGTAGGTCCTTCTTCAGAAACGGTGAGTTGTGTGTGTGTGTGTTCTGCCACACAAGGAGTGAATAGTGAGAGGGCTGAGGAGGCTTTAGTCTTTCCTGGATTCCTTGCATCCTCTCTCCTTCCCAAACCGTATTGGAGGAGAAGATCCAAGGTCTCCCACTCTGGCCATTTCCTCCAAACCATTTTGAGGAAAAAGAGGCATGGAGAGAGGACATGAGGAATGGATGAAAGACAGAGTGAGTGTCGAGGTTACTCCTGGAAAAACATTGAGATCAGGAGCAATACTCTAAAAGACAAGATGTCGTGTCTGTCCACCCATTCTAACCTGGGGGTAATGCTATTGTAGCAGCTGGATAGATAGTACATTATTAGCAGAGATAACTTACTCTAACTGTCCAATGGAAATGTTGTGTTCTGCGTTTATTCCAACACCTCCGGAAGAGACACAGACTCGCACAGAGGTTGGAGCAGAGGCCAGCTATTGTAGTGTAGCGGTGCTCCTAGTTAGGGGTCAAAGGCACAGGGATAGTTAGGAGTGGCTGGGCAGGGTTTCCCTGTAGATAACATTGTCTCAAAACCTCAAGGTCAGTATCCCTTCTGAATAAGACGCTAAAGATGTCTGTCTGTCCACCTGTTCTAACCTGTTGTAAGGTTATTGTTGCAGCTGAATAGATAGCTGTACAATAGATACAGGTGAAGTCGGAAGTTTACATACACTCTTTAGCCAAATACATTTAAACTCAAGTTTTGACACAATTCCTGACATTTAATCCATGTCTCAGGTCAGTTAGGATCACCACTCGTCACGATCGTCATAATAAGTGGACCAAAGCACAGAGTGATCTGGGTTCCACATCTTTTATTTACTAAGTGAAACAAATCAATAATCTCAAAACGAAACCTGAAGCTAAACAATAGAGCTAACAGGCAACTATCCATAGTCAAGATCCCACTAAGCACAAAAAGGTAAATGGCTGCCTAAATATGATTTAACAATCAGAGACAACGACAAAAAGCTGCCTCTGATTGGGAACCATACCTAGAACCATACCTAGAACCATAATCACCTAGATGACCCTCCCTAGTCACACCCCAACATATGGGGCGGCAGGGTAGCCTAGTGGTTAGAGCGTTGGACTAGTAACCGGAAGGTTGCAAGTTCAAACCCCCAAGCTGACAAGGTACAAAAACTGTCATTCTGCCACTGAACAGGCAGTTAACCCACTGTTCCTAGGCCATCATTGAAAATAAGAATTTGTTCTTAACTGACTTGCCTAGTTAAAATAAAAATAGAGAATTAAAAGCTCTCTATGGTCAGGGTGTGACACCACTTTATTGTAAGAATGTGAAATGTCAGAATAATAGGTGAGAGAATGATTTATTTCAGCTTGCATTTCTTTCATCGCATTCCCAGTCGGTCAGAAGTTTAGTATTTGGTAGCCTTTAAATTATTATTTATATTTTTTATTTTACCCCTTTATCTCCCCAATTTCGTGGTATCCAATTGTTTAGTAGCTACTATCTTGTCTCATCGCTACAACTCTAGTACGGGCTCGGGAGGGACGAAGGTTGAAAGTCATGCGTCCTCCGATACACAACCCAACCAAGCCGCACTGCTTCTTAACACAGCGCACATCCAACCCGGAAGCCAGCCGCACCAATGTGTCGGAGGAAACACCGAAACACAAATATCCCTACTGGCCAAACCCTCCATAACCCGGACGACACTAGGCCAATTGTGCATCGCCCCACGGACCTTCCGGTCGCGGCCGGTTACGACAGAGCCTGGGCGCGAACCCAGAGTCTCTGGTGGCACAGCTAGCACTGCAGTACAGCCCTTGACCACTGCGCCACTCGGGAGGCCCCTCCTTTAAATTGTCAAACGTTTCGGGTAGCCTTCCACAAGCTTACCACAATAAGTTGGGTGAATTTTGGCCCATTCCACCTGACAGAGCTGGTGTAACTGAGTCACGTTTGTAGGCCTCCTTGCTCACACACGCTTTTTCAGTTCTGCCAACAAATTTTCGATAGGATTGAGGTCAGGGCTTTGTGATGGCCACTCCAATACCTTGACTTTGTTGTCCTTAAGCCATTTTGCCACAACTTTGGAAGTGTACTTGGGGTCATTGTCCATTTGGAAGACCCATTTGCGGCCAAGCTTTAACTTCCTGATTGATATCTTGAGATATCAATATATCCACAATATATCCACATAATTTTCCGTCCTCATGATGCCATCTATTTAGTGAAGTGCACCAGTCCCTCCTGCAGCAAAGCACCCCCACAACATGATGCTGCCACCCCCGTGCTTCACAGTTAGGATCGTGTTCTTCGGCTTGCTAGCCTCCCCTTTTTTCCTCCAAACCTAACGATGGTTATTATGGCCAAACAGTTATTTTTTGGTTTCATCAGACCAGAGGACATTTGTCCAAAAGTACAATCTTTGTCTCCATGTGCAGTTGCAAACTGTAGTCTGGCTTTATTATGGCGGTTTTGGAGCAGTGGCTTCTTCCTTGCTGAGCGGCCTTTCAGGTTATGTCGATATAGGAATCGTTTTACTGTGGATATAGATACTTTTGTACCTGTTTCCTCCAGCATCTTCACAAGGTCCTTTGCTGTTGTTCTGGGATTGATTTGCACTTTTCGTACCAAAGTACGTTCATCTCTAGGAGACAGAACGCATCTCCTTCCTGAGCGGTATGATGGCTGCGTGGTCCCATGGTGTTTATACTTGCGTACTATTGTTTGTACAGATGAACGTGGTACCTTCAGGCGTTTGGAAATTGCTCCCAAGGATGAACCAGACTTGTGGAGGTCTACAATTTATTTTGTGTTGTGCACTGTAAAGTCGGAAGTGTGTACATCCACTTAGGTTGGAGTCATTAAAACTAGTTGACATACACTTAGGTTGGAGTCATTAAAACTAGTGTACATCCACTTAGGTTGGAGTCATTAAAACTAGTTTACATACACTTAGGTTGGAGTCATTAAAACTAGTGTACATACACTTAGGTTGGAGTCATTAAAACTAGTGTACATACACTTAGGTTGGAGTCATTAAAACTAGTGTACATACACTTAGGTTGGAGTCATTAAAACTAGTGTACATACACTTAGGTTGGAGTCATTAAAACTAGTGTACATACACTTAGGTTGGAGTCATTAAAACTAGTTTACATACACTTAGGTTGGAGTCATTAAAACTAGTGTACATACACTTAGGTTGGAGTCATTAAAACTAGTGTACATCCACTTAGGTTGGAGTCATTAAAACTAGTTTACATACACTTAGGTTGGAGTCATTAAAACTAGTGTACATACACTTAGGTTGGAGTCATTAAAACTAGTGTACATACACTTAGGTTGGAGTCATTAAAACTAGTGTACATACACTTAGGTTGGAGTCATTAAAACTAGTTTATATACACTTAGGTTGGAGTCATTAAAACTAGTGTACATACACTTAGGTTGGAGTCATTAAAACTAGTTTACATACACTTAGGTTGGAGTCATTAAAACTAGTGTACATACACTTAGGTTGGAGTCATTAAAACTAGTGTACATACACTTCTGTTCACCTGATTTAGAACTCCTCACAATCAATGTAGACCGCATTATCTACCAAGAGAATTCTCTTCGATTATAATCACAGCCGTATATATCCCCCCCCAAGCAGACACATCGATGGCTCTGAACGAACTTTATTTAACTCTCTGCAAACTGGAAACGATTTATCCGGAGGCTGCATTCATTGTAGCTGGGGATTTTAACAAGGCTAATCTGAAAACAAGACTCCCTAAATTTTATCAGCATATCGATTGCGCAACCAGGGGTGGAAAGACCCTGGATCATTGTTACTCTAACTTCCGCGACGCATATAAGGCCCTGCCCCGCCCCCCTTTCGGAAAAGCTGACCACGACTCCATTTTGTTGATCCCTGCCTACAGACAGAAACTAAAACAAGAGGCTCCCACGCTGAGGTCTGTCCAACGCTGGTCCGACCAAGCTGACTCCACACTCCAAGACTGCTTCCATCACGTGGACTGGAGATGGAGATGTTTCGTATTGCGTCAGACAACAACATTGACGAATACGCTGATTCGGTGTGCGAGTTCATTAGAACGTGCGTTGAAGATGTCGTTCCCATAGCAACGATTAAAACATTCCCTAACCAGAAACCTTGGATTGATGGCAGCATTCGTGTGAAACTGAAGGCACAAACCACTGCTTTTAATCAGGGCAAGGTGTCTGGTAACATGGCTGAATACAAACAGTGCAGCTATTCCCTCCGCAAGGCTATCAAACAAGCTAAGCGCCAGTACAGAGACAAAGTAGAATCTCAATTCAACGGCTCAGACACAAGAGGCATGTGGCAGGGTCTACAGTCAATCACGGACTACAGGAAGAAACCCAGCCCAGTCACGGACCAGGATGTCTTGCTCCCAGGCAGACTAAATAACTTTTTTGCCCGCTTTGAGGACAATACAGTGCCACTGACACGGCCTGCAACGAAAACATGCGGTCTCTCCTTCACTGCAGCCGAAGTGAGTAAGACATTTAAACGTGTTAACCCTCGCAAGGCTGCAGGCCCAGACGGCATCCCCAGCCGCTCCCTCAGAGCATGCGCAGACCAGCTGGCCGGTGTGTTTACGGACATATTCAATCAATCCCTATACCAGTCTGCTGTTCCCACATGCTTCAAGAGGGCCACCATTGTTCCTGTTCCCAAGAAAGCTAAGGTAACTGAGCTAAACGACTACCGCCCCGTAGCACTCACATCCGTCATCATGAAGTGCTTTGAGAGACTAGTCAAGGACCATATCACCTCCACCCTACCTGACACCCTAGACCCACTCCAATTTGCTTACCGCCCAAATAGGTCCACAGACGATGCAATCTCAACCACACTGCACACTGCCCTAACCCATCTGGACAAGAGGAATACCTATGTGAGAATGCTGTTCATTGACTACAGCTCGGCATTCAACACCATAGTACCCTCCAAGCTCGTCATCAAGCTCGAGACCCTGGGTCTCGACCCCGCCCTGTGCAACTGGGTTCTGGACTTCCTGACGGGCCGCCCCCAGGTGGTGAGGGTAGGCAACAACATCTCCTCCCCGCTGATCCTCAACACTGGGGCCCCACAAGGGTGCGTTCTGAGCCCTCTCCTGTACTCCCTGTTCACCCACGACTGCGTGGCCATGCACGCCTCCAACTCAATCATCAAGTTTGCGGACGACACAACAGTGGTAGGCTTGATTACCAACAACGACGAGACGGCCTACAGGGAGGAGGTGAGGGCCCTCGGAGTGTGGTGTCAGGAAAATAACCTCACACTCAACGTCAACAAAACTAAGGAGATGATTGTGGACTTCAGGAAACAGCAGAGGGAACACCCCCATCCACATCGATGGAACAGTAGTGGAGAGGGTAGCAAGTTTTAAGTTCCTCGGCATACACATCACAGACAAACTGAATTGGTCCACTCACACAGACAGCATCGTGAGGAAGGCGCAGCAGCGCCTCTTCAACCTCAGGAGGCTGAAGAAATTCGGCTTGTCACCAAAAGCACTCACAAACTTCTACAGATGCACAATCGAGAGCATCCTGGCGGGCTGTATCACCGCCTGGTATGGCAACTGCACCGCCCTCAACCGTAAGGCTCTCCAGAGGGTAGTGAGGTCTGCACAACGCATCACCGGGGGCAAACTACCTGCCCTCCAGGACACCTACACCACCCGATGCTACAGGAAGGCCATAAAGATCATCAAGGACATCAACCACCCGAGCCACTGCCTGTTCACCCCGCTGTCATCCAGAAGGCGAGGTCAGTACAGGTGCATCAAAGCTGGGACCGAGAGACTGAAAAACAGCTTCTATCTCAAGGCCATCAGACTGTTAAACAGCCACCACTAACATTGAGTGGCTACTGCCAACACACTGTCAATGACACTGACTCTACTCCAGCCACTTTAATAATGGGAATTGATGGGAAATTATGTAAATATATCACTAGCCACTTTAAACAATGCTACCTTATATAATGTTACTTACCCTACATTATTCATCTCATATGCATACGTATATACTGTACTCTATATCATCGACTGCATCCTTATGTAATACATGTATCACTAGCCACTTTAACTATGCCACTTGGTTTACATACTCATCTCATATGTATATACTGTACTCGATATCATCTACTGTATCTTGCCTATGCTGCTCTGTACCATCACTCATTCATATATCCTTATGTACATATTCTTTATCCCCTTACACTGTGTATAAGACAGTAGTTTTTTTTTTGGAATTGTTAGTTAGATTACTTGTTCGTTATTACTGCATTGTCGGAACTAGAAGCACAAGCATTTCGCTACACTCGCATTAACATCTGCTAACCATGTGTATGTGACAAATACAATTTGATTTGATTTGATTTGACTTAGGTTGGAGTCATTAAAACTAGTGTACATACACTTAGGTTGGAGTCATTAAAACTAGTTGACATACACTTAGGTTGGAGTCATTAAAACTAGTGTACATACACTTAGGTTGGAGTCATTAAAACTAGTAGTGCACTATATAGGGAATAGGACCCTGGTCTATAGTAGTACCACTATATAGGGAATAGGGCCCTGGTCTATAGTAGTACCCCTATATAGGGAACAGGGCTCTGGTCTATAGTAGTGTACTATATAGGGAATAGGGCTCTGGTCTATAGTAGTGTACTATATAGGGAATAGGGCTCTGGTCTATAGTAGTGTACTATATAGGGAATAGGGCTCTGGTCTATAGTAGTGTACTATATAGGGAATAGGGCTCTGGTCTATAGTAGTACCACTATATAGGGAATAGGGCTCTGGTCTATAGTAGTACCACTATATAGGGAATAGGGCTCTGGTCTATAGTAGTGTACTATATAGGGAATAGGGCTCTGGTCTATAGTAGTGTACTATATAGGGAATAGGGCTCTGGTCTATAGTAGTGTACTATATCTGGAATAGGGCTCTGGTCTATAGTAGTACCACTATATAGGGAACAGGGCTCTGGTCTATAGTAGTGTACTATATAGGGAACAGGGCTCTGGTCTATAGTAGTGTACTATATAGGGAACAGGGCTCTGGTCTATAGTAGTGTACTATATAGGGAACAGGGCTCTGGTCTATAGTAGTGTACTATATAGGGAATAGGGCTCTGGTCTATAGTAGTGTACTATATCTGGAATAGGGCTCTGGTCTATAGTAGTGCACTATATAGGGAACAGGGCTCTGGTCTATAGTAGTACCACTATATAGGGAATAGGGCTCTGGTCTATAGTAGTAGGGAATAGGGTGGCATTAGGGACGCAGTCAGAGCCAATCGTTGTGGAACATGTTTCAGCCTTCAGGTGCTGATAGATAGATAGGGAAACAGATGCAAAGTGTCTGGAAAGAGAAATTGGTCGTTTGATGTTGAGTCTGAGACTTGGCACTGTGTGGCTCAGCTTGGGGTTTTCCAGAATGTTTATTCTTGCTTCGCCTGTGTCTGTTAAGCTGCAGTTAAACAGTTTACCAAATTTGATCCTAAAATCCTTTTCTGAAAATGTTTTTGATTGATTTTCAATTTGATTGATTGCGAGGCTGGTTGCTTTATGAACACTGCCATTCTGAAATGAAAGGGTTCAATATAAGGGATGATTCCTTGATTGATTGTTCAATTGATTGAATGTAAAGCTGGTTGCACCATACATCAATACATTGATTGGCTTTTAGGGTCTGTGTTTGTTTCATTTATTAAGATGACTCTATTTCTATTGTCAAGAGACCGAGAGTTTCTGTGCTTTGCTTTCCCCCGTTACAACCTGAAGTGCCTGTTGGTCTGTCATGGTTCCTAAAGCCAGTACAGTGTCTGTCCCTCTTAGGGCTGTATCTATACTATACTATCTTATAGTATGTGACTAATTCAGTACAGTGTCTGTCCCTCTTAGGGCTGTATCTATACTATACTATCTTATAGTATGTGACTAATTCAGTACAGTGTCTGTCCCTCTTAGGGCTGTATCTATACTATACTATCTTATAGTATGTGACTAATTCAGTACAGTGTCTGTCCCTCTTAGGGCTGTATCTATACTATACTATCTTATAGTATGTGACTAATTCAGTACAGTGTCTGTCCCTCTTAGGGCTGTATCTATACTATACTATCTTATAGTATGTGACTAATTCAGTACAGTGTCAGTTCATTCATTAGTCAATGAACTGATGTGGATCAAAGTGGTCAAAGTCTGCCTCTTAGTGTGTATCTGTACTATACTATCTTATAGTGTGTGACTAATTCAGTGTTGTGTCAGTTCATTCATTAGTCAATGAACTGTGTGTGTGGTCAAAGTCTGCCTGTCTGTGTGTGTGTGTGTGTGTGTGTGTGTGTGTGTGTGTGTGTGTGTGTGTGTGTGTGTGTGTGTGTGTGTGTGTCTGTGTCTGTGTCTGTGTCTGTGTCTGTGTGTGTGTGTGTGTGTGTGTGTGTGTGTGTGTGTGTGTGTGTGTGTGTGTGTGTGTGTGTGTGTGCGTCTGTGTGTGTGTGTCTGTGTTTGTGCGTCTGTGTGTGTGCGTCTGTGTGTGTGCGTCTGTGTGTGTGTGCGTGTGTGTGTGTGTGTGTTTGCGTGTGTGTGCTTGCCTGCCTGCTCACCTGTGTGTGTTTTCTCCCCTCAGTGCTCCCAGACAGTCCCAACTTCCCATACCGGCGCTACGACCGCCTCCCTCCCATCAGCCAGTTCTCCATTGAGAGTGATTCAGACCTGTCGGAGACCGCTGAACTCATCGAGGAGTACGAGGTGTTCGACCCCTCCAGACCACGACCCAAAGTCATCCTCATCATCGGTAAAAAACCTGACCCTCTGTTTAACCTCTATCCCTGACCCTAACCATAGCACCGACCCTAGCAGCCTAACCTCTAACCCTGACCCTAACCATATAGCACCGACCCTAGCACTGTGACCTCTAACCCTGACCCTACCATAGCACCGACCCTAGCCTGTGACCTCTAACCCTGACCCTAACCATAGCACCGACCCTAGCCTGTGACCTCTAACCCTGACCCTAACCATAGCACCGACCCTAGCACTGCGACCTCTAACCCTGACCCTAACCATAGCACCGACCCTAGCAGCCTAACCTCTAACCCTGACCCTAACCATAGCACCGACCCTAGCACTGCGACCTCTAACCCTGACCCTAACCATAGCACCGACCCTAGCAGCCTAACCTCTAACCCTGACCCTAACCATAGCACCGACCCTAGCAGCCTAACCTCTAACCCTGACCCTAACCATAGCACCGACCCTAGCAGCCTAACCTCTAACCCTGACCCTAACCATAGCACCGAACCTAGCACTGTGACCTCTAACCCTGACCCTAACCATAGCACCGACCCTAGCCTGTGACCTCTAACCTTTAAGCTTTGGGGTGCGTAGGTGTGTGAGTATGCATGTCTGCTGCCTACAGTGTGTGTGTGTGCCAGGACGTGGGCATTTCTGTCTGTGACTGTTCCTTCCCTTTGCCATCTGAACAAGGGGAGAGAAAAACAAAAACTGCAGGCAAATTCCATGGCTATCAAGGATTGTATTGGTTTCCATGGTGAGTTCTATGGATGGTTTCTCTTCCTTAAGAGGCCGGCAGGAAACAAAGGACGTTCCATTCACACGGCTAGATACCTATCACACCTGTCACTGATCACACGTCATTAACTTCCGCATGGACTGTATGTCCCAGTTTACAGCCTCGACTACAGTATCAGTTCACCTTGA
Source organism: Oncorhynchus tshawytscha (assembly GCF_018296145.1). Lineage (NCBI taxonomy): Eukaryota > Metazoa > Chordata > Actinopteri > Salmoniformes > Salmonidae > Oncorhynchus > Oncorhynchus tshawytscha. Next base: position 42,722,712 of record NC_056456.1, read on the forward strand.
CTTCCATATGGCACCCTGTTCCCTATGTAGTGGTACTACTACAGACCAGAGCCCTGTTCCCTATATAGTACACTACTATAGACCAGAGCCCTGTTCCCTATATAGTACACTACTATAGACCAGAGCCCTGTTCCCTATATAGTACACTACTATAGACCAGAGCCCTGTTCCCTATATAGTACACTACTATAGACCAGAGCCCTGTTCCCTATATAGTGCACTACTATAGACCAGAGCCCTGTTCCCTATATAGTGCACTACTATAGACCAGAGCCCTATTCCCTATATAGTGCACTACTTTAGACCAGAGCCCTATTCCTTATGTAGTACACTACTATAGACCAGGGCCCTATTCCCTATATAGTGCACTACTATAGACCAGAGCCCTATTCCCTATATAGTACACTACTATAGACCAGAGCCCTGTTCCCTATATAGTGCACTACTACAGACCAGAGCCCTGTTCCCTATATAGTGCACTACTTTAGACCAGAGCCCTATTCCTTATGTAGTACACTACTATAGACCAGGGCCCTATTCCCTATATAGTGGTACTACTATAGACCAGGGCCCTATTCCCTATATAGTGCACTACTATAGACCAGAGCCCTATTCCCTATATAATACACTACTATAGACCAGAGCCCTATTCTCTATATAGTGACAGAGCTACTATATACACAGAGCCCTATTCCCTATATAGTACACTACTATAGACCAGAGCCCTATTCCCTATATAGTGGTACTACTATAGACCAGAGCCCTATTCCCTATATAGTGCACTACTTTAGACCAGAGCCCTATTCTCTATATAGCGCACTACTATAGACCAGGGCCCATAGGTTCAACAGATATATGATATATAATATAGTCTACAACAGATATATGATATATAATATAGTCTACAACACATAGATGATATATAATATAGTCTACAACACATAGATGATATATAATATAGTGATTATTTGATTGATTGGCCATAGGCTAGGGAGTTGGAGGGTTAGAGGGATTTGTGGTTATGAGGAAAAGGAGAGGGGTCTAGTTTATCATAGAAATAGATTAGGGTTAGAATCAAAAACCAGCCGTGCTGAGGACCTTGTGACCCTGAGGGAAAAGAGAGGGATTGACAGTAGAAACAGATTAAGGCCAGTACGTACAGTGAGCTCCAACAGCATTGGGACAGCGACACATGATTTGTTGTTTTGGCTCTGTACGTACTTTGGATTTTAAATGACATAATGACTATGAGCTCTCTGAGTGCAGCTCTACGAGTGCAGCTCTACGAGTGCAGCTCTACGAGTGCAGCTCTACGAGTGCAGCTCTACGAGTGCAGCTCTACGAGTGCAGCTCTACGAGTGCAGCTCTACGAGTGCAGCTCTACGAGTGCAGCTCTACGAGTGCAGCTCTACGAGTGCAGCTCTACGAGTGCAGCTCTCTGAGTGCATGTTCCTCCATATCGGGTGAACCGTTTATAAATTACATCACTTTTTGTGCATCGTGCCCCCATTCTAGGAGCCCCAAATTAACTAAATTAATGTGTATTAAAGTAGTCTAAAGTTTCGTATTCCTAGCATACAATGATGACATCAAGCTTGTGACTCTACACATCTGTTGGGTGCATTTGCTGTTTGTTTTGGTTGTGTTCCTGATTATTTTGTGCCCAATAGAAATGAATGGTAAATAACGTATTGTGTCATTTTGGAGTCCCTTTTATTGTAGATGAGAATAGAAAGGTAAAGGGGAAAGTCAGTTGTACAGATGAAAACATTCAAACTGAAGCTGACAATCTGCACTTTAACCTCATAGTCATTGTGTCATTTCAAATCAAAAGGGCTGGAGTACAAAACAACAACAATGATGGTCACAGTCCCAATGCTGTTGGAGCTCACTATAGATTACTGCTAGCAGTTCATAATGCCCTAGGCCTCGGGCTCTGTCTGAATGGCACCAAAATAAGTCAATCGTATTTCTCTGTGTTCTATACCCACCTCTGGCTGTGTGGGAGAAAGGAGAGAGTGTGTGGTGGGGGGTGGGGAGAGGGTAAAAGATAGAGAGGGAGGGGGTGAAAGAGAATGCGATAGGGCAGGAATAATTTTTTTCAATGTATTTCACCTTTATTTAACCAGGTAGGCCAGTTGAGAACACCTTTATTTAACCATGTAGGCCAGTTGAGAACACCTTTATTTAACCAGGTAGGCTAGTTGAGAACACCTTTATTTAACCAAGTAGGCTAGTTGAGAACACCTTTATTTAACCAGGTAGGCCAGTTGAGAACACCTTTATTTAACCAGGTAGGCTAGTTGAGAACACCTTTATTTAACCAGGTAGGCTAGTTGAGAACATTCAACCAGGTAGGCTTTATTTAACCAGGTAGGCTAGTTGAGAACACCTTTATTTAATTTAACCAGGTAGGCCACCTTTACCAGGTAGGCTAGTTGAGAACACCTTTATTTAACCAGGTAGGCCAGTTGAGAACACCTTTATTTAACCAGGTAGGCTAGTTGATTTAACCATCTTTTATTTAACCAGGTAGGCATGTAGGCTAGTTGAGAACACCTTTATATAACCAGGTAGGCTAGTTGAGAACACCTTTATTTAACCAGGTAGGCCAGTTGAGAACACCTTTATTTAACCAGGTAGGCCAGTTGAGAACACCTTTATTTAACCAGGTAGGCCAGTTGAGAACACCTTTATTTAACCAGGTAGGCCAGTTGAGAACAAGTTCTCATTTACAACTGCGACCTGACCAAGATAAAGCAGAGCAGTGCGACATAAACACAGAGTTACACATGGAGTAAACATACAGTCAATAATACAGTAGAAACAGTCTATATACAGTGAGTGGAAATGAGGTGAGATAAGGGAGGTAAGGCGATACATAGGCCGTGGTGGCGAAGTAATTACAATATAGCAATTAAACACTGGAATGGTAGATGTGCAGAAGATGAATGTGCAAGTAGAGATACTGGGGTGCAAAGGAGCAAGATAAATAAATACAATAAGGGGATGAGGTAGGTCGATAGCTGGGCTATTTACAGATGGGCTATGTACAGGTGCAGTGATCTGTGAGCTGCTCTGACAGCTGGTTCGTAAAGCTAGTGAGCGAGATATGAGTCTCCAGCTTCAGGGATTTTTGCAGTTCGTTCCAGTCATTGGCAGCAGAGAACTGGAAGGAAAGGCGGCCAAAGGAGGAATTGGCTTTGGAGGTGCCCAGTGAGATATACCTGCTGGAGCGTGTGCTACGGAAGGAGAGTTGTGGAGGCCACGGAAGGAGAGTTGTATGGCATTGAAGCTCGTCTGGAGGTTAGTTAACACAGTGTACAAAGAAGGGCCAGATGTATACAGACTGGTGTCGTCTGCGTAGTGGTAGATCAAAGAATCACCAGCAGCAAGAGCGACATCATTGATGTACACAGGGAAAAGAGTCGGCCTGAGAATTGAACCCTGTGGCACCCCCATAGAGACTGCCAGAGGTCCGGACAACAGGCCCTCCGATTTGACACACTGAACTCTATCAGAGAAGTAGTTCGTGAACCAGGCGAGGCAGTCATTTGAGAAACCAAGGCTCTTGAGTCGGAATGTGATAATAATGTGGTGATTGACAGAGTCGAAAGCCTTGGCAAGGTCGAAGAATACGGCTGCACAGTAATGTCTCTTATCGATAGAGGTTATGATATTGTTTAGGACCTTGAGCGTGGCTGAGGTGCACCCATGATCAGCTCTGAAACCAGATTGCATAGTGGAGAAGGTACGGTGGGATTCGAAGTGGTCGTTAATCTGTTTGTTAACTTGGCTTTCGAAGATCTTAGAAAGGCAGGGTAGGATAGATATAGGTCTGTAGCAGTTTGGGTCTAGAGTGTCTCCCCCTTTGAAGAGGGGGATGACCGCGGCAGCTGTCCAATCTTTGGGAATCTCAGACGATACGAAAGAGAGGTTGAACAATCTAGTAATAGGGGTTGCAACAATTTCGGCAGGTAATTTTAAAGAGAGGGTCCAGATAGTCTAGCCCAGCTGATTTGTAATGGTTCATATTTTGCAGCTCTTTAAGAACATCGGCTATCTGGATTTGGGTGAAGGAGAAGTGGGGGAGGTTTGGGTAAGTTGCTGTGGGGATGCAGGGCTGTTGACCGGGGTAGGGGTAGCCAGGTGGAAAGCATGGCCAGCTGTAACAAAATGCTTATCATCCCCATACAGTATTTATTTATTTATCTTGCTCCTTTACACCCCAGTATCTCTACTTGCACATTCATCTTCTGCACATCTATCACTCCAGTGTTTAATTGCCATATTGTAATTATTTCGCCACTATGGCCTATTTATTGCCTTACCTCCCTTATCTGACCTCATTTGCACACACTGTAAACAGACTTTTCTATTGTGTTATTGACTGTATGTTTGTTTTACTCCATGTGTACTTTAACTATTTGCACATCGTTACAACACTGTATATACAGTATACAGTGGGGCAAAAAAGTATTTAGTCAGCCACCAATTGTGCAAGTTCTCCACTTAAAAAGATGAGAGAGGCCTGTAATGTTCATTATAGGTACACTTCAACTATGACAGACAAAAAAAATCACATTGTAGGATTTTTAATGAATTTATTTGCAAATTATGGTGGAAAATAAGTATTTGGTCAATAACAAAAGTTTATCTCAATACTTTGTTATATACCCTTTGTTGGCAATGACAGAGGTCAAACGTTTTCTGTAAGTCTTCACAAGGTTTTCACACACTGTTGCTGGTATTTTGGCCCATTCCTCCATGCAGATCTCCTCTAGAGCAGTGATGTTTTGGGGCTGTTGCTGGGCAACACGGACTTTCAACTCCCTCCAAAGATTTTCTATGGGGTTGAGATCTGGAGACTGGCTAGGCCACTCCAGGATCTTGAAATGCTTCTTACGAAGCCACTCCTTCGTTGCCCGGGCGGTGTGTTTGGGATCATTGTCATGCTGAAAGACCCAGCCACGTTTCATCTTCAATACCCTTACTGATGGAAGGAGGTTGCCCCATTCATTCTTTCCTTTACACGGATCAGTCGTCCTGGTCCCTTCGCAGAAAAACAGCCCCAAAGCATGATGTTTCCACCCCCATGCTTCACAGTAGGTATGGTGTTCTTTGGATGCAACTCAGCATTCTTTGTCCTCTAAACACGACGAGTTGAGTTTTTACCAAAAAGTTATATTTTGGTTTCATCTGACCATATGATATTCTCCCAATCTTCTTCTGGATCATCCAAATGCTCTCTAGCAAACTTCAGACGGGCCTGGACATGTACTGGCTTAAGCAGGGGGACACGTCTGGCACTGCAGGATTTGAGTCCCTGGCGGCGTAGTGTGTTACTGATGGTAGGCTTTGTTACTTTGGTCCCAGCTCTCTGCAGGTAATTTACTAGGCCCCCCCGTATGGTTCTGGGATTTTTGCTCACCGTTCTTGTGATCATTTTGACCCCACAGGGTGAGATCTTGCGTGGAGCCCCAGATCGAGGGAGATTATCAGTGGTCTTGTAGGTCTTCCATTTCCTAATAATTGCTCCCACAGTTGATTTCTTCAAACCAAGCTGCTTACCAATTGCAGATTCAGTCTTCTCAGCCTGGTGCAGGTCTACAATTTTGTTTATGGTGTCCTTTGACAGCTCTTTGGTCTTGGCCATAGTGGAGTTTGGAGTGTGACTGTTTGAGGTTGTGGACAGGTGTCTTTTATACTGATAACAAGTTCAAACAGGTGCCATTAATACAGGTAATGAGTGGAGGACAGAGGAGCCTCCTAAAGAAGAAGTTACAGGTCTGTGAGAGCCAGAAATCTTGCTTGTTTGTAGGTGACCAAATACTTCTTTTCCACCATAATTTGCAAATAAATTCATTAAAAATCCTACAATGTGATTTTCTAGATTTTTTTTCTCACTTTGTCTGTCATAGTTGAAGTGTACCTATGATGAAAATGACAGGCCTCATCTTTTTAAGTGGGAGAACTTGCACAATTGGTGGCTGACTAAATACTTTTTTGACCAACTGTGTACATAATATGACATTTGAAATGTCTTTATTCTTTTGGAAATTCTGTGATTGTAAGGTTTACTGTTCATTTTTATTGTTTATTTCACCTGTGTTTATTGTCTACTTCACTTACTTTGGCAAAGTTAACATATGTTACCCATCCCTCACCCTTCCATCACTACACCTATACCCACCCCTCCCCCTCCCATCACTACACCTATACCCACCCTCCCCTCCCATCACTTTACCCACCCCTCACCCCTCACCCTCCCATCACTATACTGACCCCTCACCCCTCACATCACTACACCTATACCCACCCCTCCCCCCCTCCAATCACTACAACTATACCCACCCCTCCCCTCCCATCACTACACCCACCCCTCACCCCTCCCCTCACATCACTACTACCCTATACCCTCTCTCTCTCTCCCCCCCCCCAGGAGGGCCAGGCAGTGGTAAGGGAACCCAGAGTCTGAAGATAGCAGCGTGCTATGGGTTCCAGTATGTCTCTGTAGGAGAGCTGCTCAGGAAGAAGATGATTCACAACGCCACCAGCAACAGGAAGTGGAGTCTCATCGCCAAGATCATCACCAATGGGGAGCTGGCACCTCAGGTATGCTTGTCTCACCCTATTCCCAAATCCCTATTCCCTAATCCCTATTCCCTGTTTAGTACATAGATAGTCACCCACAGGGAGTTGGATGTAGTCCCTACATAGTGTATCCCAGTCCCTGTATAATGTGTCCAGTCCCTGTACAGTGTATCCTGGTCCCTGTATAGTGTATCCAGTCCCCTGGTCCCTGTATAGTGTATCCAGTCCCCTGGTCCCTGTATAGTGTATCCTGGTCCCTGTATAGTGTATCCAGTCCCCTGGTCCCTGTATAGTGTATCCAGTCCCCTGGTCCCTGTATAGTGTATCCTGGTCCCTGTATAGTGTATCCTGGTCCCTGTATAGTGTATCCAGTCCCCTGGTCCCTGTATAGTGTATCCTGGTCCCTGTATAGTGTATCCTGGTCCCTGTATAGTGTATCCAGTCCCCTGGTCCCTGTATAGTGTATCCAGTCCCCTGGTCCCTGTATAGTGTATCCTGGTCCCTGTATAGTGTATCCTGGTCCCTGTATAGTGTATCCTGGTCCCTGTATAGTGTATCCAGTCCCCTGGTCCCTGTATAGTGCAATACATATGAGCTGTACCTGCACCTGGGGTTACTACCGAGAGGATTGGGAAGAGGAAGATGATGAAGCTGACGATAAGGTCAAATAAGGGTGTAGTGGAGTTCGTCCAATGAACCATGCAGGTTGGATGAGTCACTTCTAAGACCTGCCTTGGGACCTGTCTTTAGCTCGATGGGCTAAAATTGTCTTGATGGGCTAATAGTATCATGATGGGGTAACATTATCTTGGCGGGCTAACATTATCTTGATGGGCTAACATTATCTTGATGGGCTAACATTGTGATGGGCTAACATTACCGTAACGGGCTAACATTATCTTGACAGGCTAACATTACCGTAACGGACTAACATTATCTTGACAGGCTAACATTACCGTAACGGACTAACATTATCTTGACAGGCTAACATTACCATAACGGGCTAACATTATCTTGACAGGCTAACATTACCGTAACGGGCTAACATTATCTTGATGGGCTAACATTACCGTAACGGGCTAACATTATCTTGACGGGCTAACATGATCTTGACAGGCTAACATTATCTTGACAGGCTAACATTATCTTGATGGACTAACATTATCTTGAAGGCTAACATTATCTTGACAGGCTAACATTATCTTGACAGGCTAACATTATCTTCACGGACTAACATTATCTTGACAGGCTAACATTATCGTGACGGACTAACATTATCTTGACAGGCTAACATTACCGTAACGGATTAACATTATCTTGACAGGCTAACATTACCGTAACGGGCTAACATTATCTTGACAGGCTAACATGATCTTGACAGGGCAACGTTATCTTGATGGGCTAACATTATCTTGATGGGCGGCAGGTAGCCTAGTATTTAGAGCGTTGGACTAGTAACCCAAAGGTTGCTGCATCGAATCCCCGAGCTGACAAGGTATAAATCTGTCAATCTGCCCCTGAACAAGGCAGTTAACCCACTGTTCCCCTGAACAAGGCAGTTAACCCACTTTTCCCCTGAACAAGGCAGTTAACCCACTGTTCCCCTGAACAAGGCAGTTAATCCACCGTTCCCCTGAACAAGGCAGTTAACCCACCGTTCCCCTGAACAAGGCAGTTAACCCACTGTTCCCCTGAACAAGGCAGTTAACCCACTGTTCCCCTGAACAAGACCCACTGTTAACAAGGCAGTTAACCCACCATTCCCCTGAACAAGGCAGTTAACCCACTGTTCCCCTGAACAAGACAGTTAACCCACTGTTCCCTGTTCCCACTGAACAAGGCAGTTAACCCACTGTTCCCTGAACAAGGCAGTTAACCCACTGTTCCCCTGAACAAGGCAGTTAACCCACTGTTCCCCTGAACAAGGCAGTTAACCCACTGTTCCCTGAACAAGGCAGTTAACCCACTGTTCCCAAGACAGTGAACAAGGCAGTTAACCCACTGTTCCCCTGAACAAGGCAGTTAACCCACTGTTCCCCTGAACAACCCACTGTTCCCTGAACAAGGCAGTGAACAAGGCAGTTAACCCACTGTTCCCCTGAACAAGGCAGTTAACCCACTGTTCCCAGTTAACCCACTGAACAAGGCAGTTAACCCACTGTTCCCTGAACAAGGCAGTTAACCCACTGTTCCCTGAACAAGGCAGTTAACCCACTGTTCCCACTGAACAAGGCAGTTAACCCCCCTGAACAAGGCAGTGTTAACCCCCTGAACAAGGCAGTTAACCCACTGTTCCCCTGAACAAGGCAGTTAACCCACTGTTCCCCTGAACAAGGCAGTTAACCCACTGTTCCCTGAACAAGGCAGTTAACCCACTGTTCCCCTGAACAAGGCAGTTAACCCACTGTTACCCTGAACAAGGCAGTTAACCCACTGTTACCCTGAACAAGGCAGTTAACCCACTGTTCCCCTGAACAAGGCAGTTAACCCACTGTTCCCCAAGGCAGTGAACAAGGCAGTTAACCCACTGTTCCCTGAACAAGACAGTTAACCCACCGTTCCCCTGAACAAGACAGTTAACCCACTGTTCCCCTGAACAAGGCAGTTAACCCACTGTTCCCCTGAACAAGACAGTTAACCCACTGTTCCCCTGAACAAGGCAGTTAACCCACTGTTCCCCTGAACAAGGCAGTTAACCCACTGTTCCCGTGAACAAGGCAGTTAACCCACTGCTTCCCGGTAGGCCGTCATTGTAAATAAGAATGAATAAATACATATTAAATAAATACATTATCTTCATGGGAGGGATTGTTCTCTTCTCGCATCTCATTACCAACGTCCTGGTTGTCTGCCAGCCATGACTCAGCTGTCAGCTGCTTGAAAAGGCACCCTATTCCCTATATAGCGCACTACTTTGTTCACTACCCTATGGACCCATAGTAGTGCACTGTATAGGGAATAAGGGTGCTATTTGGGACGCAAGGCTGGGTCCTGTGTGGCCCACTGTGTCTTTATGAGCAACAAACATCCCATCTCCTCGTCCTCACTTAGCTGATAGAACCACGACCTGTTCTGTCCATTTAACTGATTAAGGCTGGTGGACACTGTGTGTGTTTACCAAATCTTATTTTTTTTATGCTTCATAAACCATGGGTATAGACTAACAGTGAAATGCTTGCTTACGGGGCCCTTCACAACGTGGACAACAATAGATTAATAATAACACAAGGAATAAATACACAATGATTAAACTATAACTTGTCTACATATATACGGGTCACCAGGACCAAGTCGATGTGCAGGGGTACGAGATAACTGACATAGGTAAATAGTTAACCTCTATATATCTAACTATTCATCAGTGTTATGGCCTGGGGATAGAAGCTGTTCAGGGTCCTGGAGGTTTCCAGACTTGGTGCATTGGCACCGCTAGCCATAGTTATTTTTTAGAATGGATTGTTACCCGTGTCCCGTATTTAAACTAAATCATGCATTTTCCCTGTTGATTTGAGCAAACTGTGCAGTAACATTCTACCCCCTCTAGCCATGGGAGAACATGTCATGCTAAAACTAAACTGTTAGTCTCTGGATCAGCATCAACACACAGGGCAGTGGAAAACTAAACTGTTAGTCTCTGGATCAGCATCAACACACAGGGCAGCATCAACACACAGGGCAGCATCAACACACAGGGCAGCATCAACACACAGGGCAGAGGAAAACTAAACTGTTAGTCTCTGCATCAGTATCTTCACTGTGCTACAGTGTTTTTTCCTGTTGGTTGTTGACTTCTGTTTTGATACTAGCTCTATTTCCTTACAGGAGACCACCATCACTGAGATTAAACAGAAGATCATGAAGATTCCAGACGCTAGCGGGATCGTGATTGATGGGTTCCCTCGTGACGTGGGACAGGCGCTTTCTTTTGAGGACCAGGTGAGAAATAGACCTGTGGTATTGCTATATTACTGTATACTACTATTTATTTTACCTTTTATTTAACTAGGCAAGTCAGTTAAAAACAAATTGTTATTTTCAATGACGGCCTAGGAACAGGAACAGTGGGTACCTTGTCAGCTCGGGGATTTGTATTTGCAACCTTCCGGTTACTAGTCTAACGCTCTAACCACTAGGCTACCCTGCCGCCCCTACTATACCACTGTAATATATAGCTATATAGCTATATTACTGTATACTACTATACCACTGTAATATATTGCTATATTACTGTATACTACTATAACACTGTAATATATTGCTATATTACTGTATACTACTATACCACTGTAATATATAGCTATATTACTGTATACTACTATACCACTGTAATATATTACTGTATACTACTATACCACTGTAATATATAGCTATATTGCTATATTACTGTAAACTACTATACCACTGTAATATATAGCTATATTACTGTATACTACTATACCACTGTAATATATAGCTATATTACTGTATACTACTATACCACTGTAATATATAGCTATATTACTGTATACTACTATACCACTGTAATATATAGCTATATTACTGTATACTACTATACCACTGTAATATATAGCTATATTACTGTAAACTACTATACCACTGTAATATATAGCTATATTACTGTATACTACTATACCACTGTAATATATAGCTATATTACTATATTACTGTATACTACTATACCACTGTAATATATAGCTATATTGCTATATTACTGTATACTACTATACCACTGTAATATATTGCTATATTACTATATTACTGTATACTACTATACCACTGTAATATATAGCTATATTACTGTATACTACTATACCACTGTTATATATGACTATATTACTGTATACTACTATACCACTGTAATATATTACTATATTACTGTATACTACTATACCACTGTAATATATAGCTATATTGCTATAGTACTGCATACTACTATACCACTGTAATATAAAGCTATATTGTTATAGTACTGCATACTACTATACCACTGTAATATATAGCTATATTACTGCATACTACTATACCACTGTAATATATTGCTATATTACTATATTACTGTATACTACTATACCACTGTAATATATTGCTATATTACTATATTACTGTATACTACTATACCACTGTAATATATAGCTATATTACTGTATACTACTATACCACTGTTATATATTACTATATTACTGCATACTACTATACCACTGTAATATATTGCTATATTACTATATTACTGTATACTACTATACCACTGTAATATATTGCTATATTACTATATTACTGTATACTACTATACCACTGTAATATATAGCTATATTACTGTATACTACTATACCACTGTTATATATTACTATATTACTGTATACTACTATACCACTGTTATATATTACTATATTACTGTATACTACTATACCACTGTAATATATTGCTATATTACTATATTACTGTATACTATTATACCACTGTAATATATTGCTATATTACTATATTACTGTATACTACTATACCACTGTAATATATTGCTATATTACTATATTACTGTAAACTACTATACCACTGTAATATATAGCTATATTACTATATTACTGTATACTACTATACCACTGTAATATATTGCTATATTACTATATTACTGTATACTATTATACCACTGTAATATATTGCTATATTACTATATTACTGTATACTACTATACCACTGTAATATATTGCTATATTACTATATTACTGTAAACTACTATACCACTGTAATATATAGCTATATTACTGTATACTATTATACCACTGTAATATATAGCTATATTACTGTATACTACTATACCACTGTAATATATAGCTATATTACTGTATACTACTATACCACTGTAATATATAGCTATATTACTGTATACTACTATACCACTGTAATATATAGCTATATTACTGTATACTACTATACCACTGTAATATATAGCTATATTACTGTATACTACTATACCACTGTAATATATAGCTATATTACTGTATACTACTATACCACTGTAATATATAGCTATATTACTGTATACTACTATACCACTGTAATATATAGCTATAAATCAAATCAAATCAAATCAAATTTTATTTGTCACATACACATGGTTAGCAGATGTTAATGCGAGTGTAGCGAAATGCTTGTGCTTCTAGTTCCGACAATGCAGTAATAACGAGCAAGTAATCTAACTAACAATTCCAAAAAAAACTACTGTCATACACAGTGTAAGGGGATAAAGAATATGTACATAAGGATATATGAATGAGTGATGGTACAGAGCAGCATAGGCAAGATACAGTAGATGATATCGAGTACAGTATATACATATGAGATAAGTATGTAAACCAAGTGGCATAGTTAAAGTGGCTAGTGATACATGTATTACATAAGGATGCAGTCGATGATATAGAGTACAGTATCAACGTATGCATATGAGATGAACAATGTAGGGTAAGTAACATTATATAAGGTAGCATTGTTTAAAGTGGCTAGTGATATATTTACATCATTTCCCATCAATTCCCATGATTAAAGTGGCTGGAGTAGAGTCAGTGTCATTGACAGTGTGTTGGCAGTAGCCATTCAATGTTAGTGGTGGCTGTTTAACAGTCTGATGGCCTTGAGATAGAAGCTGTTTTTCAGTCTCTCGGTCCCAGCTTTGATGCACCTGTACTGACCTCGCCTTCTGGATGGCAGCGGGGTGAACAGGCAGTGGCTCGGGTGGTTGATGTCCTTGATGATCTTTATGGCCTTCCTGTAGCATCGGGTGGTGTAGGTGTCCTGGAGGGCAGGTAGTTTGCCCCCGGTGATGCGTTGTGCAGACCTCACTACCCTCTGGAGAGCCTTACGGTTGAGGGCGGTGCAGTTGCCATACCAGGCGGTGATACAGCCCCCAGGATGCTCTCGATTGTGCATCTGTAGAAGTTTGTGAGTGCTTTTGGTGACAAGCCAAATTTCTTCAGCCTCCTGAGGTTGAAGAGGCGCTGCTGCGCCTTCCTCACGATGCTGTCTGTGTGAGTGGACCAATTCAGTTTGTCTGTGATGTGTATGCCGAGGAACTTAAAACTTGCTACCCTCTCCACTACTGTTCCATCGATGTGGATGGGGGTGTTCCCTCTGCTGTTTCCTGAAGTCCACAATCATCTCCTTAGTTTTGTTGACGTTGAGTGTGAGGTTATTTTCCTGACACCACACTCCGAGGGCCCTCACCTCCTCCCTGTAGGCCGTCTCGTCGTTGTTGGTAATCAAGCCTACCACTGTTGTGTCGTCCGCAAACTTGATGATTGAGTTGGAGGCGTGCATGGCCACGCAGTCGTGGGTGAACAGGGAGTACAGGAGAGGGCTCAGAACGCACCCTTGTGGGGCCCCAGTGTTGAGGATCAGCGGGGAGGAGATGTTGTTGCCTACCCTCACCACCTGGGGGCGGCCCGTCAGGAAGTCCAGTACCCAGTTGCACAGGGCGGGGTCGAGACCCAGGGTCTCGAGCTTGATGACGAGCTTGGAGGGTACTATGGTGTTGAATGCCGAGCTGTAGTCGATGAACAGCATTCTCACATAGGTATTCCTCTTGTCCAGATGGGTTAGGGCAGTGTGCAGTGTGGTTGAGATTGCATCGTCTGTGGACCTATTTGGGCGGTAAGCAAATTGGAGTGGGTCAAGGGTGTCAGGTAGGGTGGAGGTGATATGGTCCTTGACTAGTCTCTCAAAGCACTTCATGATGACGGATGTGAGTGCTACGGGGCGGTAGTCGTTTAGCTCAGTTACCTTAGCTTTCTTGGGAACAGGAACAATGGTGGCCCTCTTGAAGCATGTGGGAACAGCAGACTGGTATAGGGATTGATTGAATATGTCCGTAAACACACCGGCCAGCTGGTCTGCGCATGCTCTGAGGGCGCGGCTGGGGATGCCGTCTGGGCCTGCAGCCTCGCGAGGGTTAACACGTTTAAATGTCTTACTCACTTCGGCTGCAGTGAAGGAGAGACCGCATGTTTCTGTTGCAGGCCGTGTCAGTGGCACTGTATTGTCCTCAAAGCGGGCAAAAAGTTATTTAGTCTGCCTGGGAGCAAGACATCCTGGTCCGTGACTGGGCTGGGTTTCTTCCTGTAGTCCGTGATTGACTGTAGACCCTGCCACATACCTCTTGTGTCTGAGCCGTTGAATTGAGATTCTACTTTGTCTCTGTACTGGCGCTTAGCTTGTTTGATAGCCTTGCGGAGGGAATAGCTGCACTGTTTGTATTCAGTCATGTTACCAGACACCTTGCCCTGATTAAAAGCAGTGGTTTGTGCCTTCAGTTTCACACGAATGCTGCCATCAATCCACGGTTTCTGGTTAGGGAATGTTTTAATCGTTGCTATGGGAACGACATCTTCAACGCACGTTCTAATGAACTCGCACACCGTATCAGCGTATTCGTCAATGTTGTTGTCTGACGCATTACGAAACATCTCCCAGTCCACGTGATGGAAGCAGTCTTGGAGTGTGGAGTCAGCTTGGTCAGACCAGCGTTGGACAGACCTCAGCGTGGGAGCTTCTTGTTTTAGTTTCTGTTTGTAGGCAGGGATCAACAAAATGGAGTCGTGGTCAGCTTTTCCGAAAGGGGGCGGGGCAGGGCCTTATATGCGTCGCGGAAGTTAGAGTAACAATGATCCAGGGTCTTTCCACCCCTGGTTGCGCAATCGATATGCTGATAAAATTTAGGGAGTCTTGTTTTCAGATTAGCCTTGTTAAAATCCCCAGCTACAATGAATGCAGCCTCCGGATAAATCGTTTCCAGTTTGCAGAGAGTTAAATAAAGTTCGTTCAGAGCCATCGATGTGTCTGCTTGGGGGGGGATATATACGGCTGTGATTATAATCGAAGAGAATTCTCTTGGTAGATAATGCGGTCTACATTTGATTGTGAGGAATTCTAAATCAGGTGAACAGAAGGATTTGAGTTCCTGTATGTTTCTTTCATCACACCATGTCACGTTGATCACAGCTACTGTGGTACTACTATACCACTGTAATATATAGCTATATTACTGTATACCACTATACCACTGTAATATATAGCTATATTACTGTATACCACTATACCACTGTAATATATAGCTATATTACTGTATACTACTATACCACTGTAATATATTACTATACCTGACGGGTGTGGTTGGTTGAATATGACCACGTCTTCCCACAAAGATAGAGTTCACACTTTATCTGGATAGTCCCACATAGAGGATCCCACAAATGCTTGCTAAAGCCTAGGTTCGGTTTGCTCCTAGCTGGACTCCCGTAACAGAAATATTATTGTTTTGTCCCTCATGAGACGCCGTAGCAACAACAACAGCCTCAAAATTCCTCAAAATAGTCGTAATTAATTTAGACCTTTTTGCAGAGAAGGTCTTAGTGTGCAATTTTACATCTAAGATGTTTGGTGCAGTATTTCTCAAATAAAAAAATCTGCTTGAACACTAGTTGTCTAGCCCAAAACGAGTTCCCATTCCTACTAGAAGTAGTACTGTTGACCAATCATCGACGAAGGGGAGTAGACTACTGAACTTGGAACTGCCTCAAGATGTTGTGTGTAGATCCTCTGTTCTCCAGGTCGTTGCTGTAAATGAGAATGTGTTCTCAGTCAACTTACCTGGTAAAATAAGGGTAAAATAAGGGTAAAATAAGGGTAAAATAAAAATACATTAAAACAGGCAACAACAACAACAAAAACCTGCTGAACACCAAAATGTCGTCATAATATATATCGACATTGTCGTCATATATATATATATATATATATATGCAAAATGTTTTGACGCGACAGACTTTAGATTAGGGTTAGGACTAGGGTTAGAGGCTTAAGGTTAGGGTTAGGGTTAGGGTTAGGAGTAGGATTAGAGGCTTAAGGTTAGGGTTAGGAGTAGGGTTAGAGGCTTAAGGTTAGGGTTAGAATAAGGGTTTTAGGTTAGGGTTAGGAGTCGGGTTAGAGGCTTAAGGTTAGGGTTAGAATAAGGGTTTTAGGTTAGGGTTAGGAGTAGGGTTAGAGGCTTACGGTTAGGGTTAGAATAAGGGTTTTAGGTTAGGGTTAGAATAAGGGTTTTAGGTTAGGGTTAGAATAAGGGTTTTAGGTTAGGGTTAGGGTTAGAATAAGGGTAGGGCTTTAGGTTAGGGTTAGGGTTAGAATAAGGGTAGAGCTTAAGGTTAGGGTTAGAATAAGGGTAGGGCTTTAGGTTAGGGTTAGAATAAGGGTAGAGCTTAAGGTTAGGTGGGGTGGTTAATTTCTTTACTATCAAATGAGGAGAGACAAACTTATCACACAAGTCAGAGTTATACTTAAACTAAATCTTTAACTTATTAATAAGGGAGCAGGTCAATACAACACACACATATAAAGGGAATCGATTGAGTGCTCTACGATAATGATGGCTGGTCGACGATTCAAGGTCAAAAGATTCGTTGAGAGCCCCGAGACAAAAGTACGAAGGTCTTTTCTAGCCAAGAAACACCCCTTTCAACCTACATGATGAACAACAGATACATAGAATGGGTCACAAGGTTAAGATTCGTATGAAAGATACCTATAATACATAGCAGACAGCATCTGCTGTGTCAACAGTTTTCATTGTATAGAGACCAGTGTCTGGTCCTCTGACTCCAAACTGGAACCTTCTCTTCCTGGTACCATATAGAGCAGAAACATTAACTCATGCTCTGGAATGCTCTTTAGGTTTTATCACCCAAAATACATCATAAATCTCCTCTGTCAGTGTTATCTCTGAGTACTCTATTCTGTTGCATAACACAACCATTTGATGCAATAAAAGTATTATAACATAATCTTGCAATTTTTCCACCATAATCCCCCATTTTGAGAATCCTCTTAAACTTAAAAGAAAATTACAGGATTTAAGAACATTTATTCACATGTAGAAAATGCACACATTCTACATAAACCAATAAGCACAAAAGCAATAACTCATTGCTTGTGTTGCTGCCTGTGACCGGTTGCCATAGCACTGGCTCAGCCTCCTCCCCAGAAACTTCTCACTGTGTCCCATTTCAACCTCCAACTCATTTTCTAAGCATTCTAGCAATTTGTCTGTGGAGGTTATGATACACAGTCGCCTGCACGAACCCATGAAGAAAAACAGAAGATGCATACAGTTTATGAGATTCAAAGCTATGTCTTCATAGACAGTGAAAAGCACATATTTAATACATAACGCAGTGCATGCAACAATGGAGTTTAATAAAATAATATTTAGTTATCTATCACATTCTAATGGATCAGCATGGTGGGAATAACTATTTCCATCCCAGAAACTAAAATTTGGCATATCTTGTTAGACAAATCCAGGTAGTGACTCCTAGTTAAAGTACATTTTATTCCATTGGTGTCTAATGAACATGACCCAAAGACAGGAATCATGATTCCACTATTTATAAGATAATGACTACAGATCAAATAGATTAGGACCAGTTTCACTCTCCGGATCAGAGTTCACCCTCTCCATTCACCAGGGCATGCTGAGAATAGTGTCAACAATCAAAACAATCAATCCCTGATACATTAATTGCTTCACTCATATTAATTAATATTAATTAACATACTAAACTCAAATCAATCTTTCAGTTTTTAAAATCATTCTGTTTCCAAATCATAATCAAAAACCCAATTAATTATCCATCAAAATTTAGAATGACAATGCTCAGTGATTCAAATTGGTCATATCACTCAAAGTAAAAAAAAATCAATTTAACACACATCAACATTGGCAGAATGTACGTTTATATTAACATACAGTATAATAATTATCCCATAATTTTACTATTAACTTTTTTTTAATCACAATTAATAATACAGACCAGTATCTCAATGCTTTCTTAATCTAAATTACTATAAATGTATGTAGTGTGTAGACCTCTACAATTAAGCTGATACCCCAAAAGTCTAAAACAATTTTGGGCACAGTTGATCAACCCCCTCCTTCAGGCATTGATTCTTCTGGCGTCCTATTCGTCTTCTTCAGATAGCTTTACAGTTCAAAGTGGATGGCCCATGATAATGTCCCAATTTCAATGTCTCACCTGAGCCGCCACCACCATTATGTCTTGTCCATTCGTCAACCAGTATACCAGCAACATAAGAGAAGATTAGAGCAGATCTCTCCCCATGCTCACTCCACGTGGACTCCTCTCACACCCCTGAGAAAAGACATGAGAGAAAAGCAGTCGATAGTTCTGATTGGACGCTGCATACAGGCTGCTGGCTCAGGACTCAGGTCTCTGGTAGAAGTCGTGCAGACAGGGCCGTATTCAACGCCTTTGTCGCTCTTCTTCAGCCAGTTAGAGGGGGTTTTGATGTACACACACTGTTCGGTCCAATTATCTCTTCCATTAAGAGACAGACTGACGTTACCTTTCATCATAACCTCAAGAGAGGACAGATCAGAACAACAGTTTAGTTCAGTACGTTTTTTTATTCAGGAAATCCAGACAAGCATTAACTATATGATAAATTATTACTTTTACAAATAATTCTTAATACCAATGTCTAAACATATGTCAAAGAGAATAACAACACATTCAATTGAAAAGT
This sequence comes from Oncorhynchus tshawytscha, assembly GCF_018296145.1. NCBI lineage: Eukaryota > Metazoa > Chordata > Actinopteri > Salmoniformes > Salmonidae > Oncorhynchus > Oncorhynchus tshawytscha. Next base: position 42,741,891 of record NC_056456.1, read on the forward strand.
ATTCTTTCAAATTGGCTTATACTCCCCATCATCTACATCACAGAGCCACAGGATCAAGGAGTTAGACCTATAACCCATTGGGAACAGAACAGAACAAACAACACAACAATACACTTCTTCACATATCACTCCATACACTCCTACACATCACTCAAGGTGTGTAGACTTCAATCCAAAACCTCAGAGGACTGTTCCCTCCCCCATTTTGACACATAAAAATGTTTAATAAAAAGCACTACAGGTCAAAAAATAAAACAAAATTTCAAAGAACAAAATAAAATCACTACTCTTAAGAACTCCATAAAGAAAAATAATTGTAAATCAGTATTACAAATGACCATAAATTCTTTATCCAAATAGCTTCCCAATGAGGGTGATCAAACCACACTGGAATGTCAGGACAGAGGTCAGAGGTCATATAAACCCTTTAAATAAGTGTTTTTTTACAAATGAATGAAAAATAGTCAAACATTACATACATGTCATATCCCAGCATTCCTTTATCAAAAGAATTAATGTGTTTAATTAAAACTCAGAAAATAAAAACTTCCCGTAAAATTCCATGTGTGTGTGTGCCCCTTTAAGAGACCACTAAGATGCCCCTTTAAGATACCACTAAGATGCCCCTTTAAGATACCACTAAGATGCCCCTTTAAGATACCACTAAGATGCCCCTTTAAGAGACCACTAAGATGCCCCTTTAAGAGACCACTAAGATGCCCCTTTAAGAGACCACTAAGATGCCCCTTTAAGAGACCACTAAGATGCCCCTTTAAGAGACCACTAAGATGCCCCTTTAAGAGACCACTAAGATGCCCCTTTAAGAGACCACTAAGATGCCCCTTTAAGAGACCACTAAGATGCCCCTTTAAGAGACCACTAAGATGCCCCTTTAAGAGACCACTAAGATGCCCCTTTAAGATACCACTAAGATGCCCCTTTAAGAGACCACTAAGATGCCCCTTTAAGAGACCACTAAGATGCCCCTTTAAGAGACCACTAAGATGCCCCTTTAAGATACCACTAAGATGCCCCTTTAAGATACCACTAAGATGCCCCTTTAAGATACCACTAAGATGCCCCTTTAAGATACCACTAAGATGCCCCTTTAAGATACCACTAAGATGCCCCTTTAAGAGACCACTAAGATGCCCCTTTAAGAGACCACTAAGATGCCCCTTTAAGAGACCACTAAGATGCCCCTTTAAGAGACCACTAAGATGCCCCTTTAAGAGATACTAAGATGCCCCTTTAAGAGACCAAACTAAGATGCCCCTTTTAAGAGACCACTAAGATGCCCCTTTAAGAGACCACTAAGATGCCCCTTTTCCCGGAAGAGACCACTAAGATGCCCCTTTAAGAGACCCTAAGATGCCCCTTTAAGAGACCACTAAGATGCCCCTTTAAGAGACCACTAAGATGCCCCTTTAAGATACCACTAAGATGCCCCTTTAAGATACCACTAAGATGCCCCTTTAAGAGACCACTAAGATGCCCCTTTAAGAAATTCAATAGTTAGTGGAAATATTTGTTGAGACCGATGGCACTAAGACAAATGGAAAACTCACTAAACCACAAAGGAAATAGAACACACAAATCCATGTGTGTGTGGGCCCACTTTAAGATACACTAAGACAAATGGAAAACTCATTAAACCCAAAGGAAATAGAACACACAAATCAAACATAGCATTTTTAATAACACCAGCAAAATAGGCATAAGTGTGTTGTGTTGTGTTGTGTTGTGGGTATTTGCAAACCTTAAGGTAAAACCAAACCAAAAAAAATTGCCAGGCCTCATTTAATTTGGTAGTTTACGGCCTTAATCTCACTCACTCTCCCCAAGATTATAGCCCCAGGAAACACTTCAAAGAGAGACAATGAAACCCCAATTTTCCCGGAAAAAAAACAAAAAAAACAATGATAAATCCAACTTAATTTAGCATGCGCTACCCTTAGACACAATTATCCTGGTATCGTTACTTGACCAAAGTCCAACAAATATAAGGGTAGGTCTTAAGGTTAGGGTAAGTGGATAATTAGTGGAAATGTTGTTGACAGTTATTGAACATTACCAATCATGGACTTGGGACCATCCAGGTAAACAGATGCTGCTGTAGCTGTTCAAATTCACCAGACCGATTCACCATTCACCAGACCACCCCAATCAAGCTGGAGATCAGCTGTTCAAGTGGACACACACACACATGTGAACACACACGTGAACACACACACACACACACATTCACGCACAGACAAACACACACACACACACACAGATGGACAAACAAACACACACAGATGGACACACACACATGGACACACACGAGATGGACACACACACACACACACACACAAGACACACACACACACACACACACACACACACAAACAAACAAACAAACAAACAAACAAACAAACAAACAAACAAACACACACACACACACACAGTGTCGCTCTGCTGTTTCTCAGAACTCTCAACACACAAACATTCCAGCAGTCATCATTCCAGTCATCATTGTCACCGGCCAACTAGGGGCTGTTAACGGAGCTGCTTCACAGCTGAGTGGCCGATGAGAGCCATATTGGTACAGCGCATTGAGATGTGGAAGGGCAGTGTTTATTGTGTGTGATGGAAGGATGCACTCATTATCACATTAGAGCTCAGTGTTAGAGACTTAGTGTTTATCTGCTTTTAGACAAGACCTACATGAACACCAGAGACACACACACTCACACTCACCATATCCATAATGCTGAGTGAATTAAACATGGACTAAATAGGAGATAGAGGGGATAGACAGATATAGGAGATTGACGGATAGAGGGGATAGACAGAGAGAGGAGATATAGGAGATGGACAGATAGAGGAGATGGACAGATAGAGGAGATGGACAGATAGAGGAGATGGACGGATAGAGGAGATGGACGGATAGAGGAGATAGACGAATAGATAGATGGACGAATAGATAGAGAGATGGACAGATAGAGAGATGGACGGATAGAGGAGATGGACAGATAGAGGAGATGGACGGATAGAGGAGATGGACGGATAGAGGAGATGGATAGATAGGAGATGGACAGATAGAGAGATGGACGGATAGAGGAGATGGACAGATAGAGGAGATGGACAGATAGAGGAGATGGACGGATAGAGGAGATGGACGGATAGAGGAGATGGACAGATGGACGGATAGAGGAGATGGACAGATAGAGGAGATGGACAGACAGATAGATAGACGGATAGAGGAGATGGACAGATAGAGGAGATGGACAGACAGATAGATAGATGGATAGAGGAGATGGACAGATAGAGGAGATGGACGGATAGAGGAGATGGACAGATGGACGGATAGAGGAGATGGACAGATAGAGGAGATGGACAGACAGATAGATAGACAGATAGAGGAGATGGACAGATAGAGGAGATGGACAGACAGATAGATAGACGGATAGAGGAGATGGACGGATAGAGGAGATGGACGGATAGAGGGGATAGACGAATAGATAGACGGATAGAGGAGATGGACAGATAGAGGAGATGGACAGACAGATAGACGGACAAAGGAGATGGACAGATAGAGGAGATGGACAGATAGAGGAGATGGACAGATAGAGGCGATGGACACACAGATAGATAGACGGATAGAGGAGATGGACGGATAGAGGAGATGGACGGATAGAGATGAGATGGACGGATAGAGGAGATGGACGATAGAGGAGATGGACGGATAGAGGAGATGGACGGATAGAGGAGATGGACGGATAGAGGAGATGGACAGATGGACGGATAGAGGAGATGGACAGATAGAGGAGATGGACAGATGGACAGATAGAGATGGACAGATAGAGGAGATGGACAGACAGATAGATAGATGGATAGAGGAGATGGACAGATAGAGGAGATGGACGGATAGAGGGGATAGACGAATAGATAGACGGATAGAGGAGATGGACAGATAGAGGAGATGGACAGACAGATAGATAGACGGACAGAGGAGATGGACAGATAGAGCAGATGGACAGATAGAGGAGATGGACAGACAGATAGATAGACGGATAGAGGAGATGGACAGATAGAGGAGATGGACAGATAGAGGAGATATAGGAGATGGACAGATAGAGGAGATGGACGGATAGAGGAGATGGACGGATAGAGGAGATGGACAGATAGAGGAGATGGACGGATAGAGGAGATGGACGGATAGAGGAGATGGACGGATAGAGGAGATGGACAGATGGAGATGGACGGATAGAGATGGAGATGGACAGATAGAGGAGATGGACAGACAGATAGATAGACAGATGGACGATAGAGGAGATGGACATGACAGATAGATAGACGGATAGAGGAGATGGACAGATAGATGGAGGAGATGGACGGATAGAGGGATGGACGAATAGATATGGACGGATAGAGGAGATGGACAGATAGAGGAGATGGACAGACAGATGGAGATAGACGAGATGGACAGACAGACAGAGGAGATGGACAGATAGAGCAGATGGACAGATAGAGGAGATGGACACACAGATAGAGATGGACGATAGAGGAGATGGACAGATAGAGGAGATGGACAGATAGAGGAGATGGACGATAGAGATGGACAGATAGATGGACAGATAGAGGAGATGGACGGATAGAGGAGATGGACGATAGAGGAGATGGACGGATAGAGAGAGATGGACGGATAGAGGAGATGGATGGATAGAGGAGATGGACGGATAGAGGAGATGGACAGATAGAGGAGATGGACAGATAGAGGAGATGGACAGATAGAGGAGATGGACACACAGATAGATAGACGGATAGAGGAGATGGACAGATAGAGGAGATGGACAGATAGAGGAGATGGACAGATAGAGGAGATGGACAGACAGATAGATAGACGGATAGAGGAGATGGACAGATAGAGGAGATGGACGGATAGAGGGGATAGACGAATAGATAGACGGATAGAGGAGATGGACAGATAGAGGAGATGGACAGACAGATAGATAGACGGACAGAGGAGATGGACAGATAGAGATAGAGATGGACAGATAGAGGAGATGGACAGATAGATAGATAGACAGATAGAGGAGATGGACAGATAGAGGAGATGGACAGATAGAGATGAGATACGGATAGGAGATGGACGGATAGAGGAGATGGACGGATAGAGGAGATGGACGGATAGAGGAGATGATGGACGGATAGAGGAGATGGACGATAGAGGAGATGGACAGATAGAGGAGATGGACAGATAGAGGAGATGGACGGATAGAGGAGATGGACGGATAGAGGAGATGGACGGATAGAGAGAGATGGACGGATAGAGGAGATGGACGGATAGAGGAGATGGACGGATAGAGGAGATGGACGGATAGAGGAGATGGATAGATAGATAGATGAGAGATGGACAGATAGAGGAGATGGACAGATAGAGGAGATGGACAGATAGAGGAGATGGACGGACAGAGGAGATGGACAGATAGAGGAGATGGACAGATAGAGGAGATGGACAGATAGAGGAGATGGACAGATAGAGATAGATAGACGAGATGGACAGATAGAGGAGATGGACAGATAGAGGAGATGGACAGATAGAGGAGATGGACAGATAGAGGAGATGGACAGATAGAGGAGATGGACGGATAGAGGAGATGGACAGATAGAGGATGGACGAATGATAGATGGATAGAGGAGATGGACAGATAGAGGAGATGGACAGATAGATAGGACTGATGGAGATAGATAGATGAGATGGATAGAGGAGATGGACAGATAGAGACTGAGATGGACAGATAGAGATGAGAGATGGACAGACAGATAGATAGACGGATAGACAGATGGACAGATAGAGGAGATGGACAGATATAGAGGAGATGGACGGATAGAGGAGATGGACAGATAGAGGAGATGGACAGATAGAGGAGATGGACAGATAGAGGTGATGGACAGATAGAGGAGATGGACAGATAGAGGAGATGGACGGATAGAGGAGATGGACAGATAGAGGAGATGGACGGATAGAGGGGATAGACGGATAGAGGGGATAGACGAATAGATAGATGGATAGAGGAGATGGACAGATAGAGGAGATGGACAGACAGATAGCTAGACGGACAGAGGAGATGGACAGATAGGAGATGGACAGATAGAGGAGATGGACAGACAGATAGATAGACGGATAGAGGAGATGGACAGATAGAGGAGATGGACAGACAGATAGATAGAGGAGATGGACGGATAGAGGAGATGGACAGATAGAGGAGATGGACAGATAGAGGAGATGGACGGATAGAGGAGATGGACAGATAGAGGAGATGGACGGATAGAGGGGATAGACAGATAGAGGTGATAGATAGATGGATAGAGGAGATGGACAGATAGAGGAGATGGACAGATAGAGGAGATGGACGGATAGAGGAGATGGACAGATAGAGGAGATGGACGGATAGAGGGGATAGACGAATATATAGACGGATAGAGGAGATGGACAGATAGAGGAGATACAGTGCCTTGCAAAAGTATTCATCCCCCTGGGTGTTTTTCCCTATTTTCTTGCATTACAACCTGTAATTAAAATATATTTTTATTTGAATTTCATGTAATGAACAGACACAAAATAATCCAAAGTGAAATGAAAAAAATTACTCGTTTCAGAAAATTCTAAAAAATAAAAACAGACAAGTGTTGTGTGTGTATTCACCCCCTTTGATATGAAGCCTCCAAATTTGATCTGGTGCCATCCAACTACCTTCAGAAGTCACGCAATTAGTTTATTAGGCCAGTTGAGAACAAGTTCTCATTTACAATTGCAACTTGGCCAAGATAAAGCAAAGCAGTACGACACACACAACAACACAGAGTTATACATGGAATAAACAAAACATACAGTCAATAATACAGTAGAACAAAAGAAAGCAAAAAGTCTATATACAGTGAGTATAAATGAGGTAAGTTAAGGAAATAAATAGGCCATGGTGGCAAAGTAATTACAACATAGCAAATAAACACTGGAATGGTAGATCGGCAGAAGATGAATGTGCAGGTAGAGATACTGGGGAGCAAAGGATCAAAATAAATACCAGTATGGGAATGAGGTAGTTAGATAGGTGGGCTGTCTACAGATGGGCTATGTACAGGTGCAATGATCTGTGAGCTGCTCTGACAGCTGGTGTTTAAAGTTAGTGAGGGAGATATGAGTCTCCAGCTTCAGTGATTTTTGCAGTTCGTTCCAGTTATGGGCAGCAGAGAACTGGAAGGAAAGACGGCCAAGGGAGGAATTGGCTTTGGGGGTGACCAGTGAGATATACCTGCTGGAGCGTGTGCTACGGGTGAGTGCGGCTATGGTGACCAGTGAGCTGAGATAAGGCGGGTCTTTACCTAGCAGAGACTTGTAGATGACCTGGAGCCAGTGGGATGGGCGACGAGTATGAAGTGAGGGCCAATCAACGAGAGCGTACAGGTCGCAGTGGTGGATAGTATATGGGGCTTTGGTGACGAAACGGATGGCACTGTGATAGACTACATCCAGTTTGTTGAGTAGAGTGTTGGAGGCTATTTTATAGATGACATCACCGAAGTCAAGGATCGGTAGGATGATCAGTTTTACGAGGGTATGTTTGGCAGCATGAGTGAAGGAAGCTTTGTTGCGAAATAGGAAGCCGATTCTAGATTTAATTGTGGATTGGAGATGCTTAATGTGAGTCTGGAAGGAGAGTTTACAGTCTAACCAGACACCTAGGTATTTGTAGTTGTCCACATATTTGTAGTTGTCCACCGGTGTGCAATCTAATTGTCACATGATCTGTCACATGATCTCAGTATATATACACCTGTTCTGAAAGGCCCCAGAGTCTGCAACACCACTAAGCAAGGGGCACCACCAAGCAAGCAGCACTATGAAGACCAAGGAGCTCTCCAAACAGGTCAGGGACAAAGTTGTGGAGATGTACAGATCAGGGTTGGGTTATAAAAACATATTAGAAACTTTGAACATCCCACAGAGCACCATTAAATCCCTTATTAAAAAATTGAAAGAATATGGCACCACAACAAACCTGCCAAGAGAGGGCCGCCCACCAAAACTCACAGACCAGGCAAGCGGGGCATTAATCAGAGAGGCAACAAAGAGACCAAAGATAACCCTGAAGGAGCTGCAAAGCTCCACAGCGGAGATTGGAGTATCTGTCCATAGGACCAGTTTAAGCCGTACACTCCAAAGAGCTGGGCTTTACGGAAGAGTGGCCATAAAAAAAAGCCATTGCTTAAAGAAAGAAATAAGCAAACACGATTGTTGTTTGCCAAAAGGCATGTGGGAGACTCCCCAAATATATGGATGAAGGTACTCTGGTCAGATGAGACTAAAATGGAGCTTTTTAAAGAAAACGCTGTCTGGCGCAAACCCAACACCTCTCATCACCCCGAGAATATCATCCCCACAGTGAAGCATGCTGGTGGCAGCATCATGCTGTGAGGATGTTTTTCATCGGCAGGGACTGGGAAACTGGTCAGAATTGAAGGGATGATGGATGCCACTAAATACAGGGAAATTCTAGAGGGGAACCTGTTTCAGTCTTCCAGAGATTATAGACTGGGACGGAGGTTCACCTTCCAGCAAGGCAATGACCCTACGCATACTGCTAAAGCAACACTTGAGTGGTTTAAGGGGAAAACATTTAAATGTCTTGGAATGGCCTAGTCAAAGCACAAACCTCAATCCAATTGAGAATCTGTGGTATGACATAAAGATTGCTGTACACCAGCGGAACCCATCCAACTTGAAGGAGCTGGAGCAGTTTTGCCTTGAAGAATGGGCAACAATCCCAGTGGCTAGATGTGCCAAGCTTATAGAGACATAACCCAAGATACTTGCAGCTGTAATTGTTGCAAAAGGTGGCTCTACAAAGTATTGACTTTGTGAATAGCTTGAGCTGTGTGCTGATGGGTTGTAGGTGTAGAGACATTTTGGTTTGCTTAATTAGAAATAATTTCCAATCAACCTTCTTGTTGTGTTCAAGTCCAGTGGCAATATGTAACTGTCCTGGTAAACCGAACCATTGCATGACCAATCTATTCAGCCTGGCCTCAGAGACCTTCTCATGGTCTAGTTACTGTAGACAGAAACTAAAGGAGGTTGATTGGGCTGTGAATTGCCAGGGACCTAACGATACAATATTATGGCAATACTTAGGTGCCAATGTATTGCGATTCCACACTGTGATTTTATTGTGATTTGAACATATTGCTCACTAAATGTCTGCTGCAGAAGGACAAGCTGGAGGAAATTAGTTTTAAATCAGTCATGGAAATAAAAGTGCTGTAAACATGCTCATTATTTAAAAAGAAAATGGAGAATAAGCTATAGGAGTGTTGGCGCAGGTATAACCAGCTAGTGCTAGCCAATGCTACCTATCAAAAATCGATAGTTGGAGTCAGAGTCATTAGTCTGACACTGTCTGGCTGCTTCAGCAGTGAACAAAGAGTGCAATCTCACCCCTCTCCTCTCCCCTCTTCTCTTCTCTTCTCTTCTCCTCCTCTCCTCTCCTCCTCTCCCTCATCGTGTCCTCCTCCTTCCTTATTTCACACGTATTACTGAGGAGTGTGTTGGGTGTAGACAGAGAGAGTGTGTGTGTGTGTGTACCAAGGCTCTGGTCCAGTGGATGGCAGATTGACGGACAGATGGACTGTGAGGTCTAATGAAGTATCTAAAGGGTTGTGTGTTTCTTTTTTCTCAGAATGTTCTATATGTTCTAGAACGTTCCTCAGAAAAACAAAAGCGAAGTAGAAGAAAACAAAAATATTTGAGCTTGAAAAAAAAAAACAGAACAGAAAGATAACGTGTCTACATTTCAACCTTCTTTGTGGTTCCATAAGACTTAATCCACGTCACATGAGACGTCGTCTTGAGCTAGGCAGCGTGGGAAGTACCGCCTGGAGTGCTGTATCCAGACCTGACATGACGCCTGATCCATGTCTCCGCAAGCCTCCTCCATTGCCAGTAGAAGGGATTGGTGGGGCTGGCGATCAGACACCTTCCACCATGCGGAGAAGAAATCTTCAATAGGATTCAAGAACGGAGTGTATGGGGGGGGGATTGAGTGCGATGAAAAGTGGGTGACCTGTGAACCAATTGCGGACCACAGCAGCCCGGTGGAAACTAACATTGTACCTGGGCTGCTCTGGCCCTGGTCATTAGCGATGGAGGGTGTCCTGAAATGTGATAATGTGTGCAGTGTTGTATGGGCCTAGGATTGCATGATGGTGAAGGACGCCGTTTTGACTAACAGCTGCACACATTGTTATGTTGCCACCACGTTGTCACAGGGCGTCGATGATGGCACGGTGTCCGGTGATATTTCTGCCGTTTGTCTCTTGTTTTTTGCCAGGTTGAAACCTTCCTTGTCCACATATATTAGCTCATGATGCACTGCGTCTGCTTCTAGCTCCATGACTCTCTGAAAGAGACGAGACAAAACAATGTAGCGCAACATGATGTAGAAACAGACAGAGATCAGTCAACATGATGTAGGACCAGACAGAGATCAGTCAACATGATGTAGGACCAGACAGAGATCAGTCAACATGATGTAGGACCAGACAGAGATCAGTCAACATGATGTAGGACCAGACAGAGATCAGTCAACATGATGTAGGACCAGACAGAGACCAGTCAATATGATGTAGGACCAGACAGAGATCAGTCAACATGATGTAGGACCAGACAGAGATCAGTCAATATGATGTAGAAACAGACAGAGATCAGTCAATATGATGTAGGACCAGACAGAGATCAGTCAATATGATGTAGGACCAGACAGAGATCAGTGAACATGATGTAGAAACAGACAGAGATCAGTCAATATGATGTAGGACCAGACAGAGATCAGTCAACATGATGTAGGACCAGACAGAGATCAGTCAACATGATGTAGGACCAGACAGAACATGATGTAGGACCAGTCAAACATGATGTAGGACCAGACAGAGATCAGTCAACATGATGTAGGAACAGACAGAGATCAGTGAACATGATGTAGGACCAGACAGAGATCAGTGAACATGATGTAGGACCAGACAGAGATCAGTGAACATGATGTAGGACCAGACAGAGATCAGTGAACATGATGTAGGAACAGACAGAGATCAGTGAACATGATGTAGAAACAGACAGAGATCAGTGAACATGATGTAGGACCAGACAGAGATCAGTCAATATGATGTAGGACCAGACAGAGATCAGTCAACATGATGTAGGACCAGACAGAGATCAGTCAACATGATGTAGGACCAGACAGAGATCAGTCAACATGATGTAGGACCAGACAGAGACCAGTCAATATGATGTAGGACCAGACAGAGATCAGTCAACATGATGTAGGACCAGACAGAGATCAGTCAACATGATGTAGGACCAGACAGAGATCAGTCAACATGATGTAGGACCAGACAGAGATCAGTCAATATGATGTAGGACCAGACAGAGATCAGTCAATATGATGTAGGACCAGACAGAGATCAGTCAATATGATGTAGGACCAGACAGAGATCAGTCAACATGATGTAGGACCAGACAGAGATCAGTCAACATGATGTAGGACCAGACAGAGATCAGTCAACATGATGTAGGACCAGACAGAGATCAGTCAATATGATGTAGGACCAGACAGAGATCAGTCAATATGATGTAGGACCAGACAGAGATCAGTCAACATGATGTAGGACCAGACAGAGATCAGTCAATATGATGTAGGACCAGACAGAGATCAGTCAACATGATGTAGGACCAGACAGAGATCAGTCAATATGATGTAGGACCAGACAGAGATCAGTCAACATGATGTAGGACCAGACAGAGATCCGTCAACATGATGTAGGACCAGACAGAGATCAGTCAACATGATGTAGGACCAGACAGAGATCAGTCAATATGATGTAGGAACAGACAGAGATCAGTCAACATGATATAGGACCAAACACTTCCAGGTCCAGTACCAATGATAGGAGAGTACAGCTTACCTGCACATATTCATATCTCAGTTGTTTTACACTGTCTGAGTTTCTTTCCAAAAAGGGACTCTGTACAGCTGCTTCATCCTAATTC
>NC_056456.1:42758981-42794076 GCF_018296145.1 Oncorhynchus tshawytscha
ATGTGCCAAATGTAGGGATAGTTTATGATATGGAAATAATAATGTTATTAATGGTCTATTTTTATTAATGGTCTATTAAAATATGTGCTAAAATATTTAAGGGTAGTTTTCACTTGCAGTGTATAAACAGACCTCTCTGAAAGCCTGCTACCCATTATGAAAGTGAATAGAACTCCAACTGATGGTTAAATTAACCCATGGGTAATCCATTAAGGGTGTGGCTTTAAGATAGATATTTTTGGCTACCCATGAGAGTAAATGTTACTCATGTCCATCTTTTGATGGAACATTTTTGATTTTCCTTTAATATTTTTGCACATTGTATTTTTTTATATACAATTAATAACATTATTTTTTATATATTTTTATAACAAATTGATAAATATTCCAACATTGGGATATGCACAGGAACTTAATGAATACTCTTGTGTAAGCCTTTATTAAATCTACAAAAGTGTCAGAGCTCAACCTTAACATGCTTTCAGATCGATCTAAAAGCCACGCCCATGCTAAGCCACACCTCCAGTCAGATTAGACCCAGTGAATCATAACTCAATAACCCAATTGAAAGAAAACAATGGGTTGTTTGTGACCCAACTGGCTGGATCAAAATAACCCTACATGTGTTCTGTCCACTGTTTTTAACCCAGAATTGTTTTGGAGTGTCGCTAAAACGCCAACTTCAAAAAAATGACCAGTTGAAGTCTGAAGTTTACATACACCTTAGCCAAATAAATTTAAACTCAGTTTTTCACAGTTCCTGACATTTAATCCTAGTAACAATTCCCCGTCTTAGGTCAGTTAGGATCACCACTTTATTTTAAGAATGTGCAATGTCAGAATAATAGGTGAGAGAATGATTTATTTCAGATTTTATTTCTTTCATCACATTCCCAGTGGGTCAGAAGTTTACATACACTCAATTAGTATTTGGTAGCATTGCCTTTAAATTGTTTAAATTGGGTCAAATGTTTTGGGTAGCCTTCCACAAGCTTCCCACAATAAGTTGGGTGAATTTTGGCCCATTCCTCCTGACAGAGCTGGTGTAACGGTGTCAGGTTTGTAGGCCTCATTGCTCGCACACGCTTTTTTCAGTTCTGCCCACAAATGTTCTATAGGATTGAGGTCAGGGCTTTGTGATGGCCATTCCAATACCTTGACTTTGTTGTCCTTAAGCCATTTTGCCACAACTTTGGAAGTATGCTTGGAGTCATTGTCCATTTGGAAGACCCATTTGCGACCAAGCTTTAACTTCCTGACTTGAGATGTTGCTTCAATATATCCACATCATTTTCCTCCCTCATGAAGCCATCTATTTTGTGAAGTGCACCAGTCCCTCCTGCAGCAAGGCACCCCCACAACATGATGCTGCCACCCCTGTACTTCACGATTGGGATGGTGTTCTTCAGCTTGCAAGCCTCCCCCTTTTTCCTCCAAACATAACGATGGTCATTATGTCCAAACTCTTCTATTTTTGTTTCATCAGACCAGAGGACATTTCTCCAAAGAAGTATGACCTTTGTCCCCATGTGCAGTTGCAAACCGTAATCTGGCTTTTTTATGGCGGTTTTGGAGCAGTGTCTTCTTCCTTGCTGAGCGGCCTTTCAGGTTGTGCCAATATCCAACTTATTTTACTGTGGACATAGATACTTTTGTACCTGTTTCCTCCAGCATCTTCACAATGTCCTTTGCTGTTGTTCTGGGATTGATTTGCACAAAGTATGTTCATCTCTAGGAGACAGAACACGTCTCCTTCCTGAGCGGTATGACGGCTGTGTGGTCCCATGGTGTTTATACTTGCGTACTATTGTTTGTACAGATGAATGTGGTACCTTCAGGTGTTTGGAAATTGCTCCCAAGGATGAACCAGACTTGTGGAGGTCTACAATTTGTTTTCTAAGGTCATGGCTGATTTCTTTTGATTTTCCCATAATGTCAAGCAAAGAGGCACTGAGTTTGAAGGTAGACCTTGAAATACATCTACAAATACACCTCAAATTATGTCAATTAGCCTATCAGAAGCTTCTAAAGCCATGACATCATTTTCTAGAATTTTCCAAGCTGTTTAAAGGCAAAGTCAACTTAGTGTATGTAAACTTCTGTCCCACTGGAATTATGATACAGTGAATTATAAGTGAAATAATCTTTCTAAACAATTGTTGGAAAAATGACTTGTGTCATGCACAAAGTAGATGTCCAAACCGACTTGCCAAAACTATAGTTTGTTAACAAGAAATTTGTGGAGTGGTTGAAAAACGAGTTTTAATGACTCCAACCTAAGTATGTAAACTTCCGACTTCAACTGTACATTGATTAATTTATTTTACAAACATACCTCCTGCTTGTTCTTACAATTTTGACTTTGTTGCTGTGGAATAGGGCTTTGATAAAACGCTTAAAGTTTAGTAATTCATTTAAAATCAGCATTTTTTTTTAAACAGGACAAATCTGTGTGCGTGTGTGTCTGCCAACCAGAGCACAATTAATCTCTGAGGAAGTGTATCCAAGTCAGTTACTGACATGACAGTTATCTATCTATTTTTCTATCAATCCATCCATCCATCAATCACAATGCTACTACCCCCTAACATCAGTTCTGTGGCACTCACAGACAATATCTTTGCAGTTTTGGAAACGTCAGTGTTTTCTTTCCAAAGCTGTCAATTATATGCATAGTCGAGCATCTTTTCGTGACAAAATATCTTGTTTAAAACGGGAACGTTTTTCATCCAAAAATGAAAATAGCGCCCCCTATATCCAAGAGGTTAATGCCAAGAGAGCTGGGCTTTTATGACACAGCGAGAGAACCTGTTACGTAACCATGGTGTTGCTGGTTCCGTCTCCACTCTGGTTGTTCCACCTCACTACTTGGATAATGAATACATTGCTAAGAGGTTAGATCTAGCTTGTTTACTCTGTATCCAGACAATCACAGAAAGGTATACATACACAAACACACCTTATCTCACATCTAGCACATCTGCTTGTAATCGCACACAGGCATACATACACACACGCACGCGCACACACACACACACACACACACACACACACACACACACACACACACACACACACACACACACACACACACACACACACGTTTCTAGGTTTCCAGGATTAGAAGAGGAGAGGCAGAGATGTTAAATCTAGACAACTGTTGGGGCAACCTAAGGACAAGGTAGAGTTTAATGCTAGAGAGGGGGAGGAGAACAGAGGGGGAGAACAGAGGGGGAGAAGATGTCCACTGTTATGTTTACCGTTGTGTCTAAGCAACCAATTAATACCAAAACTCCTCTCTGGCAGTGGTTGAGTCTTAGCGATTGTTCTGGAAGGACACACAGGTTCGGTAGTAACAGAGCAGGGACAGGTTCAGTAGTAACAGAGCAGGGACAGGTTCAGTAGTAACAGAACAGGGACAGGTTCAGTAGTAACAGAACAGGGACAGGTTCAGTAGTAACAGAGCAGGGACAGGTTCAGTAGTAACAGAACAGGGACAGGTTCGGTAGTAACAGAACAGGGACAGGTTCAGTAGTAACAGAGCAGGGACAGGTTCAGTAGTAACAGAGCAGGGACAGGTTCAGTAGTAACAGAACAGGGACAGGTTCAGTAGTAACAGAACAGGGACAGGTTCAGTAGTAACAGAACAGGGACAGGTTCGGTAGTAACAGAACAGGGACAGGTTCAGAACAGGGACAGGTAGTAAACAGAACAGGGACAGGTTCAGTAGTAACAGAACAGGGACAGGTTCAGTAGTAACAGAACAGGGACAGGTTCAGTAGTAACAGAACAGGGACAGGTTCAGTAGTAACAGAACAGGGACAGGTTCAGTAGTAACAGAACAGGGACAGGTTCAGTAGTAACAGAACAGGGACAGGTTCAGTAGTAACAGAACAGGGACAGGTTCAGTAGTAACAGAACAGGGACAGGTTCAGTAGTAACAGAACAGGGACAGGTTCAGTAGTAACAGAACAGGGACAGGTTCAGTAGTAACAGAACAGGGACAGGTTCAGTAGTAACAGAACAGGGACAGGTTCAGTAGTAACAGAACAGGGACAGGTTCAGTAGTAACAGAACAGGGACAGGTTCAGTAGTAACAGAACAGGGACATGTTCAGTAGTAACAGAACAGGGACAGGTTCAGTAGTAACAGAACAGGGACAGGTTCAGTAGTAACAGAACAGGGACAGGTTCAGTAGGAACAGAACAGGTTCATTAGGAACAGAACAGGTTCAGAAGTAGGAATGGGCTTAACATCCTAATTATAATAATAACAATGATAAGACAACTGGTTGTTATCTGTGTCTCTCTACAGCTTAATGACGAAGAGGACTGAAATGCCTGAATGATAAATAGAGGGATGGAGTGGGCGTTAGGAGAGGGATGGAGAGAGGGATGAAGAGAGGGATGGAGTGGGCGTTAGGAGAGAGGGATGGAGAGAGGGATGAAGAGAGGGATGGAGTGGGCGTTAGGAGAGGGATGGAGAGAGGGATGAAGAGAAGGATGGAGGGGCATTAGGAGAGAGGGATGGAGTGGGCGTTAGGAGAGAGGGATGGAGTGGGCGTGGAGGAGAGAGGGATGGAGTGGGCGTTAGGAGAGGGATGGAGAGAGGGATGGAGTGGGCGTTAGGAGAGGGATGGGATGGAGTGGGCGTGGAGTGGGCGTTAGAGAGAGGGATGGAGTGGGCGTTAGGAGAGAGGGATGGAGTGGGCGTTAGGAGAGAGGGATGGAGGGGCATTAGGAGAGGGATGGAGTGGGCATTAGGAGAGGGATGGAGTGGGCGTTAGGAGAGGGTGGGATGGAGTGGGCGTTAGGAGAGAGGGATGGAGTGGGCGTTAGGAGAGAGGGATGGAGTGGGCGTTAGGAGAGGGGATGGAGAGAGGGATGGAGTGGGCGTTAGGGAGAGAGATGGAGAGAGGGATGGAGGGGCGTTAGGAGAGAGGGATGGAGTGGGCGTTAGGAGAGAGGGATGGAGTGGGCGTTAGGAGAAAGGGATGGAGTGGGCGTTAGGAGAGAGGGATGGAGTGGGCGTTAGGAGAGAGGGATGGAGTGGGCGTTAGGAGAGAGGGATGGAGTGGGCGTTAGGGAGAGAGGGATGGAGTGGGCGTTAAGAGAGAGGGATAGAGTGGGCATTAGGAGAGAGGGATGGAGTGGGCGTTAGGTGAGAGAGGGATGAAGAGAGGGATGGAGTGGGCGTTAGGAGAGAGGGATGGAGGGCGTGAGGGATGAAGAGAGGGATGGAGTGGGCATTAGGAGATAGGGATGGAGTGGGCATTAGGAGAGAGGGATGGAGTGGGCGTTAGGGGAGGGATGGAGAGAGGGATGAAGAGAGGGATGGAGTGGGCATAAGGAGAGAGGGATGGAGTGGGCGTTAGGAGAGAAGGATGGAGTGGGCGTTAGGAGAGAGGGAGAGAGGGATGAATAGAGGGATGGAGTGGGCGTTAGGAGAGAGGGATGGAGTGGGCGTTAGGAGAGAGGGATGGATGGAGTGGGTGTTAGGAGAGAGGGATGGAGTGGGCGTTAGGAGAGGGATGAAGAGAGGGATGGAGTGGGCGTTAGGAGAGAGGGATGGAGTGGGTGTTAGGAGAGAGATGGAGAGAGGGATGGAGCGGGCATTAGGAGAGGGATGAAGAGAGGGATGGATTGGGCGTTAGGAGAGAGGGATGGAGTGGGCGTTAGGAGAGAGATGGAGAGAGGGATGGAGTGGGCGTTAGGAGAGAGGGATGGAGTGGGCGTTAGGAGAGAGATGGAGTAGAGAGGGATGGAGTGGGCGTTAGGAGAGAGGGATGGAGTGGGCGTTAGGAGAGAGATGGAGAGAGGGATGGAGTGGGCGTTAGGAGAGGGGATGGAGGATGGGATGGGCGTTAGGAGAGAGGGATGGAGTGGGCGTTAGGAGAGAGGGATGGAGTGGGCGTTAGGAGAGAGATGAGAGAGGGATGGAGTGGGCGTTAGGGCGTTAGAGAGGGATGGAGTGGGCGTTAGGAGAGAGATGGAGAGAGGGATGGAGTGGGCGTTAGGAGAGAGGGATGGAGTGGGCGTTAGGAGAGAGGGATGGAGTGGGCGTTAGGAGAGAGGGGATGGAGTGGGCGTTAGGAGAGAGATGGAGAGAGGGATGGAGTGGGCATTAGGAGAGATGATGGAGAGAGGGATGGAGTGGGCGTTAGGAGAGAGGGATGGAGTGGGCGTAGGAGAGAGATGGAGAGAGGGATGGAGTGGGCATTAGGAGAGGGATGAAGAGAGGGATGGAGTGGGCGTTAGGAGAGAGGGATGGAGTGGGCGTTAGGAGAGGGATGGGATGGAGGGATGGGGCGTTAGGAGAGAGGGATGGAGTGGGCGTTAGGAGAGGGATGGAGAGAGGGATGGAGTGGGCGTTAGGAGAGAGGGATGGAGTGGGCGTTAGGGGAGAGAGGGATGGAGTGGGCGTTAGGAGAGAGGGATGGAGTGGGCGTTAGGAGAGAGGGATGGAGGGGCATTAGGAGAGGGATGGAGGGGATTAGGAGAGGGATGGAGTGGGCGTTAGGAGAGAGGGATGGAGTGGGCGTTAGGAGAGAGGGATGGAGTGGGCGTTAGGAGAGGGGATGGAGTGGGCGTTAGGAGAGAGGGATGGAGTGGGCGTTAGGAGAGAGGGATGGAGTGGGCGTTAGGAGAGAGGGATGGAGTGGGCGTTAGGAGAGAGGGATGGAGTGGGCGTTAGGAGAGAGATGAAGAGGGATGGAGTGGGTGTTAGGAGAGAGGGATGGAGTGGGCATCAAGGCTAAGCCTGCTAGGCTACAGTAATATAAACTGTGTCCTAAATGGCACACTACTCCCTATTTGATTTATGAGGATCCCCATTACCGACACCAATGGTTCTATAGAACAGAGTCCTGCCATCTCTTCATTGGTTTTTAGAAGCACAGTGCATTTGGAAAGTATTCAGACCCCTTGACTTTTTCCACATTTTGCTACATTACAGCCTTATTCTAAAATGGATTGAATTGTTTTTTCCCGCATCAATCTACACACAATACCCCATAATGACATCACAATACCCCATAATGACATCACAATACCCCATAATGACATCACAATACCCCATAATGACATCACAATACCCCATAATGACAAAGCAAAAAGAGTTTGTTTTTTCCCGCATCAATCTACACACAATACCCCATAATGACATCACAATACCCCATAATGACATCACAATACCCCATAATGACATCACAATACCCCATAATGACATCACAATACCCCATAATGACAAAGCAAAAACAGTTTTCTCAAAATGTTTGCAAATGTATATAAAACATTTTTTAAACTGAAATATTTCCGTATTCATTCAGACTCTTTACTCAGTACTTTGTTGAAGCACCTTTGGCAGTGATTACAGCCTCGAGTCTTCTTGGGTATGACGCTACAAGCTTGGCACACCTGGAGTTTCTCCCATTCTTCTCTGCAGATCGTCTCAAGCTCTGTCAGGTTGGATGGGGAGCATCGCTGTACAGCTATTTTCAGGTCTCTCTAGAGATGTTTGATTGAGTTCAAGTCTGGGCTCTGTGTGGGCCACTCAAGGACATTCAGAGACTTTGTCCCGAAGCCACTCCTGCGTTGTCTTCGCTGTGTGCTTAGGGTCGTTGTCCTGTTGGAAGGTGAACCTTCACCCCAGTCTGAGGTCCTGAGCACTTTGGAGCAGGTTTTCATCAAGGATCTCTCTGTACTTTGCTCCGTACATCTTTCCCTCGATCCTGACTAGTCTCCCAGTCCCTGCCGCTGAAAAACATCCCCACAGCATGATGCTGCCACCACCATGCTTCACCGTAGGGATGGTGCCAGGTTTCCTCCAGACGTGACGCTTGGCATTCAGGCCAAAGAGTTCAATCTTGGTTTCATCAGACCAGAGAATCTTGTTTCTCATGGTCTGAGAGTCTTTAGGTGCCTTTTGGCAAACTCCAAGCAGGCGGTCATGTGCCTTTTACTGAGGAGTGGCTTCCGTCTGGCCACTCTCCCATAAAGGCCTGTTTGATGGAGTGCTGCTGAGATGGTTGTCCTTCTGGAAGGTTCTCCCATCTCCACAGAGGAACTCTGGAGCTCTGTCAGAGTGACAATCAGGGTTCTTGGTCTCCTCCCTGACTAAAAATTGACAAAGAAAATGTACAGAAATCCAGGAAATAAAGAAGCTTATGGGTATTTAAACGAGGGTAATGTATAAGGGTCATCTTAATATCGGTAATAATTTTGGCTAATGAATACGGATAATGTTTAAGGGTAATACATATGATTAATGAATAGGGGTAATTAATAAGGGTAATAAATAATGGTAATGTTTAGGGGTAGTAAATAAGGGTAATGTATAAAGGTAATGATTAAGGGTAGTAAATAAGGGTAATGTATAAAGGTAATGATTAAGGGTAGTAAATAAGGGCAATGTATAAAGGTAATTATTAATGGTAGTAAATGAGGGTAATGTATAAAGGTAATGATTAAGGGTAGTAAATAAGGGTAATGTATAAAGGTAACGATTAAGGGTATAAAGGTAATGATTACGGGTATTGAATACGGGTCATGTATAAAGGTAATGATTAAGGGTATTGAATAAGGGTAATGTATAAAGGTAATGATTAAGGGTAGTAAATAAGGGTAATGTATAAAGGTAATGTTTATGGGCAGTAAATAAGGGTAAATAAGGGTAATGTATAAAGGCAATGATTACGGATATTGAATAAGGGTAATGTATAAAGGTAATGATTAAGGGTAGTAAATAAGGGTAATGTATAAAGGCAATGATTAAGGGTATTGCATAAGGGTAATGTATAAAGGTAATGATTAAGGGTAGTAAATAAGGGTAATGTATAAAGGCAATGATTAAGGGTATTGCATAAGGGTAATGTATAAAGGTAATGATTAAGGGTAGTGAATAAGGGTAATGTATAAAGGTAACGATTAAGGGTAGTGAATAAGGGTCATGTATAACGGTAATGATTAAGGGTAGTGAATAAGGGTAATGATTAAGGGTATTGCATAAGGGTAATGTATAACGGTAATGATTAAGGGTAGTGAATAAGGGTAATGATTAAGTGTATTGCATAAGGGTAATGTATAAAGGGAATGATTAAGGGTAGTAAATAAGGGTAATGTATAACGGTAATGATTAAGGGTAGTGAATAAGGGTAATGTATAACGGTAATGATTAAGGGTAGTGAATAAGGGTAATGATTAAGGGTAGTGAATAAGGGTAATGTATAACGGTAATGATTAAGGGTAGTGAATAGGGGTAATAAATGATGGAAGGTAAAGTGTATAGAAGAGGCGGTCTCAGGTTGAGTCGTACAGTAGAGACCAGATAGAAGATAATATGTCTGTGTGTTGTCCATTCCTCTGCAGCACCCTGCGATGCTCTCACTGTGATGCCCTTTCAAACATCACAACAGCCCTTTGGCTTGCGCCCTCCGGGGCTCAACGCACCTTATTTTAGAACAGACAGACCTTCACCCTCACAGACCCCCTGGGTCCCTCCTTTCCTCTCCTCCCTCTCTATCCCTGTCCTCACTCTCCATCCCTCTCCATCCCTCTCCTCCCTCTCCATCCCTCTCCTCCCTATCTATCCCTCTCCTCCCTCTCCATCCCTATCCATCCCTCTCCTCCCTCTCCTCCCTCTCTATCCCTCTCCTCCCTCTCTATCCCTCTCCCCCTCCCTCCTTTCCTCCCCAGACAGACAGACAGACAGACAGACAGACAGACAGACAGACAGACAGACAGACAGACAGACAGGCAGGCAGGCAGGCAGGCAGACGAAAAGCGTCACTAATTCAGGACATGCTACTGAAGGAGGTGTGTGTGTGTGTGTGTGTGTGTGTGTGTGTGTGTACAGTGTTAAAGCTAACAGGAGTCTGGCCTGGTGGTATTGAATAGCCTGCTTCTGTACACTGCATGGTCTGATCTGAAAAACTGTCTCTATTGACTCCATCACCAGGTCATGATTGATTGATGGATTGTTTGATTGATTGATTGGTTGATTAGTTGGTTGATTACAAAGAGAGGAGGTATTACAGCAGCAGTGTTCTTGTTTTGAGTGAACATAAAGTAGCTACAATTTATTCCAACGTTAAAATGAAAAAAGCATCTATGTAATTCAGTTGGATAATGGCCATTAATCCTTCAAATTATCTTCAAGTGAAAGATTGGATTCTTTATAAAAATAGCCAACTAATGTCAGTCATCAAGTAATCAAGCTAATGGATTTTTTTTTAAGTACTTGATTTTATTCCAGTCAACTCACAATATGCCTCCACTAAATTCAGCTCCCTGAGAAAATGAAGGCAGTCAGCTTGAAGTTTGGTTGCTGTGGAAACAAAGAGGGACTTTGATGTTTAGGGCACAAGGAAGACGTTCGGTAAAAATAACTTCATTCGTACTAAGGATGTGTCACACCTGGCCCAGAGAGTCGTCTCGTTAGTCAGGATGTGTTACACCTGGCCCAGAGAGTCATCTCGTTAGTCAGGATGTGTTACACCTGGCCCAGAGAGTCATCTCGTTAGCCATGATGTGTTTTACCTGGCCAACAGATTCATCTCGTTAGTCAGGATGTGTCACACCTGGCCCAGAGAGTCATCTCGTTAGTCATGATGTTTTTTACCTGGCCCAGAGAGTCATCTCGTTACTCAGGATGTATCACACCTGGCCCAGAGAGTCATCTCGTTAGTCAGGATGTGTCACACCTGGCCAGAGAGTCATCTCGTTAGTCATGATGTGTTTTACCTGGCCCAGAGAGTCATCTCGTTAGTCATGATGTGCTTTACCTGGCCCAGAGAGTCATCTCGTAAGTCATGATGTGTTTTACCTGGCCAAGAGAGTCATTTCAATTGTCAGGATGTGTTTTACCTGGCCCAGAGAGTCATTTTGTTAGTCAGGATGTATTTTACCTGGCCCAGAGATTCATCTCGTTAGTCAGGATGTGTTTTACCTGGCCCAGAGAGTCATTTTGTTAGTCAGAATGTGTTTACCTGGCCCAGAGAGTCATCTCGTTAGTCATGATGTTTTACCTGGCCCAGAGATTCATCTCGTTAGTCAGATGTGTTTTACCTGGCCCAGAGAGTCATATCATTAGTCATGATGAGTTACCTGGCCCAGAGAGTCGTATCATTAGTCATGATGAGATTCACCTGGCCCAGAGAGTCGTATCATTAGTCATGATGAGATTTACCTGGCCCAGAGAGTCGTATCATTATTCATGATGAGATTCACCTGGCCCAGAGAGTCATATCATTAGTCATGATGAGTATCACCTGGCCCAGAGTGTCATATCATTAGTCATGATGAGTATCACCTGGCCCAGAGTCATATCATTAGTCATGATGAGATTTACCTGGCCCAGAGCCATATCATTAGTCATGATGAGTATAACCTGGCCCAGAGTGTCATATCATTAGTCATGATGAGTTACTCCTGGCCCAGAGAGTCATATCATTAGTCATGATGAGATTTACCTGGCCCAGAGTCATATCATTAGTCATGATGAGTATAACCTGGCCCAGAGTGTCATATCATTAGTCATGATGAGTTACTCCTGGCCCAGAGTCATATCATTAGTCATTATGAGATTTACCTGGCCCAGAGTCATATCATTAGTCATGATGAGATTCATCTGGCCCAGAGAGTCATATAATTAGTCATGATGAGTATCATCTGGCCCAGAGAGTCATATCATTAGTCATGATGAGTATTACCTGGCCCAGAGAGTCATATAATTAGTCATGATGAGTATCACCTGGCCCAGAGAGTCATATCATTAGTCACGATGAGTATCACCTGGCCCTGAGAGTCAAATCATTAGTCATGATGAGATTTACCTGGCCCAGAGAGTCATATCATTAGTCATGATGAGTATCACCTGGCCCTGAGAGTCACCTCCTTAGTCAGAATGGGGTTCATCTGATAGAGTTGAGAGAGTATATGCTGGGAGAGCTTCACCTCTTGTTAGCTCTTCCGTCTCTCGCTAGCTCTTCCGCCTCACGCTAGCTCTTCCGCCTCTCGTTAGCTCTTCCGCCTCTCGCTAGCCCTTCCGCCTCTCGTAAGCTCTTCCGCCTCTCGCTAGCCCTTCCGCCTCTCGTATAGCTCTTCCGCCTCTCGCTAGCTCTTCCGCCTCTCGCTAGCTCTTCCGCCTCTCGCTAGCTCTTCCGCCTCTCGCTAGCTCTTCCGCCTCTCGCTAGCTCTTCCGCCTCTCGCTAGCTCTTCCGCCTCTCGTTAGCTCTTCCACTTTCGGTAGCCAAACAAAGCCTACATCTGGTGTTTTTACCTGTTAAGTTTATTCTTTGTAAACTCCTCATCCTAACTTGGTTTGGGTTTCGCCTTTTATTTTGTAGTTTCTGAGGAAAATCTAGTAGGCATCCATGATGCGGGTGTCTCCCTTTTCTAGTTGCTTTGCCAACGTTCAGTGGGAATTCCCCATGGGTATATTTTAGGACCCTTTTCTAGTTGTTTTGCCAACGTTCAGTGGGAATTCCCCATGGGTATATTTTAGGACCCTTTTCTAGTTGTTTTGCCAATGTTCAGTGGGAATTCCCCATGGGTATATTTTAGGACCCTTTTCTAGTTGTTTTGCCAACGTTCAGTGGGAATTCCCCATGGGTGTTTTTCAGAAGCCGTTTAAAACCCATTCTGATTAGTTTTTTGTTGTCGAAGTGATTCCTTTGTTTGTTCCCTTTTCTGTTCAGCGACGTAATGTCTGTTTGTCTTTAGAGAACATAACACCACTGTCTGAACAATATAATAATGTTTATCTCTTCCAATAGATCTGTACTCCAGACCTGGTCGTGTTCCTGTCCTGTGCTAACCACCGTCTGAAGGAGCGCCTGGAGAAGCGAGCAGAGGCGACGGGTCGTCCTGATGACAACCCCAATGCAACAGAGCGCCGCCTCACCAACTTCAAACAGAACACCATCCCCTTGGTCAAATACTTCCAGGAGAGGGGACTCATCGTCACGGTAAGACAAGGGTGTGTGTGTGTGTGTGTGAGAGCAGTTTTTAAGCGTTGTCTATGGTGTTTACCACTCAGCAGCTGACCCTAATTCTAGTTGCGGGTTCACACAAGGGGTACCATTGTTTCCTTTAATAATACCTGTCCTATTATTTACAGAGTAAGACAGACTGACAGACAGGGTATTGCATGTCCTATTATTGATAGAGTACCCCCTCAGCACCCCTACCCCCTCAGCACCACTACCCCTCAGCACCACTACCCCCTCAGCACCACTACCCCTCAGCACCCCTACCCCCTCAGCACCACTACCCCCTCAGCACCCCTACCCCCTCAGCACCACTACATCCTCAGCACCCCTACCCCCTCAGCACCACTACCCCCTCAGCACCACTACCCCCTCAGCACCACTACCCCATAGGCACCACTACCCCATCAGCACCACTACCCCCTCAGCACCCTCAGCACCCCTACCCCCTCAGCACCACTACACCCTCAGCACCACTACCCCCTCAGCACCACTACCCCCTCAGCACCACTACCCCCTCAGCACCCCTACCCCTACAGCACCCCTACCCCTCAGCACCCATACACCCTCAGCACCCCTACCCCCTCAGCACCCCTACCCCTCAGCACCACTACCCCCTCAGCACCACTACCCCCTCAGCACCACTACCCCTCAGCACCCTCAGCACCCCTACCCCTCAGCACCACTACCCCCTCAGCACCCTCAGCACCACTACCCCCTCAGGACCCTCAGCACCACTACCCCCTCAGCACCCCCTCAGCACCCCTACCCCCCACTCAGCACCACTACCCCCTCAGCACCCCTACCCCTCAGCATCACTACCCCCAGCACCACTCAGCACCCTCAGCACCCCTACCCCCTCAGCACCACTACCCCCTCAGCACCCCTACCCCCTCAGCACCCCTACCCCCTCAGCACCACTACCCCCTCAGCACCATTACCCCCTCAGCACCCTCAGCACCCCTACCCTCTCAGCACCACTACCCCCTCAGCACCACTACCCCCTCAGCACCCTCAGCACCACTACCCCCTCAGCACCCCTACCCCTCAGCACCACTACCCCTCAGCACCACTACCCCCTCAGCACCCTCAGCACCCCTACCCCCTCTACCCCCTCAGCACCACTACCCCCTCAGCACCCCTACCCCCTCAGCACCCTCAGCACCCCTACCCCCTCAGCACCACTACCCCCTCGGCACCCCCACCCCCTCGGCACCCCTACCCCCTCAGGACCCCTACCCCCTCGGCACCACTACCCCCTCGGCACCACTACCCCTAAGGCACCCCTACCCCCTCAGCACCCTCAGCACCACTAACCCCTCAGCACCCTCAGCACCACTACCCCCTCAGCACCCTCAGCACCACTACCCCCAGCACCCTCAGCACCACTACCCCCTCAGCACCACTACCCCCTCAGCACCCCTACCCCTCAGCACCACTACCCCCTCAGCACCCTCAGCACCACTAACCCCTCAGCACCCTCAGCACCACTACCCCCTCAGCACCCTCAGCACCACTACCCCCTCAGCACCACTACCCCCTCAGCACACCTACCCACTCAGCACCACTACCCCCTCAGCACCACTACCCCCTCAGCACCCTCAGCACCACTACCCCCTCAGCACCCTCAGCACCACTACCCCCTCAGCACCACTACCCCCTCAGCACCCCTACCCCTCAGCACCCCTACCCCCTCAGCACCCCTACCCCCTCAGCACCACTACCCCCTCAGCACCCCTACCTCCTCAGCACCACTACCCCCTCAGCACCCCTACCCCCTCAGCACCATTACCCCCTCAGCACCACTACCCCTCAGCACCCTCAGCACCCCTACCCCCTCAGCACCCTCAGCACCCCTACCCCCTCAGCACCACTACACCCTCAGCACCACTACCCCCTCAGCACCCCTACCCCCTCAGCACCCCTACCTCCTCAGCACCACTACCCCCTCAGCACCATTACCCCCTCAGCACCACTACCCCTCAGCACCCTCAGCACCCCTACCCCCTCAGCACCCTCAGCACCCCTACCCCCTCAGCACCACTACACCCTCAGCACCACTACCCCCTCAGCACCCCTACCCCCTCAGCACCCCTACCCCCTCAGCACCACTACCCCCTCAGCACCCCTACCCCCTCAGCACCCCTACCCCTCAGCACCACTACCCCCTCAGCACCCCTACCCCCTCAGCACCACTACCCTCAGCACCACAACCCCCTCAGCACCACTACCCCCTCAGCACCACTACCCCTCAGCACCCTCAGCACCACTACCCCCACAGCACCACTACCCCCTCAGCACCACTACCCCTTCAGCACCACTACCCACTCAGCACCACTACCCCCTCAGCACCCTCAGCACCACTACCCCCTCAGCACCACTACCCCCTCAGCACCCTCAGCACCCCTACCCCCTCAGCACCACTACCCCCTCAGCACCCCTACCCCCTCAGCACCCTCAGCACCACTACCCCCTCAGCACCCTCAGCACCACTACCCCCACAGCACCACTACCCCCTCAGCACCCCTACCCCCTCAGCACCCTCAGCACCACTACCCCCTCAGCACCCTCAGCACCACTACCCCCACAGCACCACTACCCCCTCAGCACCACTACCCCCTCAGCACCACTACCCCTCAGCACCACTACCCCCTCAGCACCCTCAGCACCACTACCCCCTCAGCACCCTCAGCACCACTTCCCCCTCAGCACCCCTACCCCCCCCTCAGCACCCCTACCCCCTCAGCACCCCTACCCCCTCAGCACCCCTACCCCCTCAGCACCACTACCCCCTCAGCACCACTACCCCCTCAGCACCACTACCCCTCAGCACCCCTACCCCCACAGCACCACTACCCCCTCAGCACCACTACCCCCACAGCACCACTACCCCCTCAGCACCACTACCCCTCAGCACCACTACCCCCTCAGCACCACTACCCCCCAGCACCCTCAGCACCACTACCCCCTCAGCACCACTACCCCCTCAGCACCCCTACCCCTCAGCACCCTCAGCACCCTCAGCACCACTACCCCCTCAGCACCCTCAGCACCACTACCCCCACAGCACCACTACCCCCTCAGCACCACTACCCCCTCAGCACCACTACCCCCTCAGCCCCTCAGCACCACTACCCCCTCAGCACCACTACCCCCTCAGCACCCCTACCCCCTCAGCACCCTCAGCACCACTACCCCCTCAGCACCACTACCCCCTCAGCACCCTCAGCACCACTTCCCCCTCAGCACCCCTACCCCCTCAGCACCCCTACCCCCTCGGCACCCTCAGCACCACTTCCCCCTCAGCACCCCTACCCCCTCAGCACCCCTACCCCCTCAGCACCACTACCCCCTCAGCACCCCTACCCCCTCAGCACCCCTACCCCCTCAGAACCCCTAAGCTAGGTACTCAGAGGCCTTTACTTAGCCTGGGCCAAATTCCACCATCCACCTTCAACGTCTAACACCCACCTATATTCTAGGTTGAATATGACAAAGGTTAAGGCAGGAAGATTCTAATATCCTACAACTCTTTGTAATAATTAGGAAGAATTCTAAACAATACGACAAGCATTTAGAGTGGAAATAACAGGAAGTGAATGTCAGCAGTACAGAAAGTTTGCCATCAAAGTGGAAAATATATCGTAGTGAATTTCACAGTCGTAGTGAATTTCACAGTCGTAGTGAATTTCAGCCAACTACTCAGCACACACATAGCATATCTGTTCTTGTGTCATTCAATTCATTTAAAAGCCACTTAATTTCTTGATTTCTTGACCACTCTTTGGGTTTTCAATGCTAATTCATTCAGATCAGCAACGGCGCTGGTCCAATGAATTGTTAGCTAATGCTGCTGCATGGAATTACTACTTTGTCTTCTCCTTGGGTAACCTAGCCTGTCTCTCTCTGGGCTGTAGTGTCTCTACCTTGGGTAACCTAGCCTGTCTCTCTCTGGGCTGTAGTGTCTCTACCTTGGGTAACCTAGCCTGTCTCTGTCTCTCTCTGGGCTGTAGTGTCTCTACCTTGGGTAACCTAGCCTGTCTCTGTCTCTCTCTGGGCTGTAGTGTCTCTACCTTGGGTAACCTAGCCTGTCTCTCTCTGGGCTGTAGTGTCTCTACCTTGGGTAACCTAGCCTGTCTCTCTCTGGGCTGTAGTGTCTCTACCTTGGTAACCTAGCCTGTCTCTCTCTGGGCTGTAGTGTCTCTACCTTGGGTAACCTAGCCTGTCTCTCTCTGGGCTGTAGTGTCTCTACCTTGGGTAACCTAGCCTGTCTCTCTCTCTGGGCTGTAGTGTCTCTACCTTGGGTAACCTAGCCTGTCTCTGTCTCTCTCTGGGCTGTAGTGTCTCTACCTTGGGTAACCTAGCCTGTCTCTGTCTCTCTCTGGGCTGTAGTGTCTCTACCTTGGGTAACCTAGCCTATCTCTGTCTCTCTCTCTGGGCTGTAGTGTCTCTACCTTGGGTAACCTAGCCTGTCTCTCTCTGGGCTGTAGTGTCTCTACCTTGGGTAACCTAGCCTGTATCTCTCTGGGCTGTAGTGTCTCTACCTTGGGTAACCTAGCCTGTCTCTCTCTGGGCTGTAGTGTCTCTACCTTGGGTAACCTAGCCTGTCTCTCTCTGGGCTGTAGTGTCTCTACCTTGGGTAACCTAGCCTGTCTCTCTCTCTGGGCTGTAGTGTCTCTACCTTGGGTAACCTAGCCTGTCTCTGTCTCTCTCTGGGCTGTAGTGTCTCTACCTTGGGTAACCTAGCCTGTCTCTGTCTCTCTCTCTGGGCTGTAGTGTCTCTACCTTGGGTAACCTAGCCTGTCTCTCTCTGGGCTGTAGTGTCTCTACCTTGGGTAACCTAGCCTCTCTCTCTCTGGGCTGTAGTGTCTCTACCTTGGGTAACATAGCCTGTCTCTCTCTGGGCTGTAGTGTCTCTACCTTGGGTAACCTAGCCTGTGTCTCTCTGGGCTGTAGTGTCTCTACCTTGGGTAACCTAGCCTCTCTCTCTCTGGGCTGTAGTGTCTCTACCTTGGGTAACAGCCTGTCTCTCTCTGGGCTGTAGTGTCTCTACCTTGGGTAACCTAGCCTGTCTCTCTCTGGGCTGTAGTGTCTCTACCTTAGATAACCTAGCCTGTCTCTCTCTGGGCTGTAGTGTCTCTACCTTGGGTAACCTAGCCTGTCTCTGTCTCTCTCTGGGCTGTAGTGTCTCTACCTTGGGTAACCTAGCCTGTCTCTGTCTCTCTCTGGGCTGTAGTGTCTCTACCTTGGGTAACCTAGCCTGTCTCTCTCTGGGCTGTAGTGTCTCTACCTTGGGTAACATAGCCTGTCTCTCTCTGGGCTGTAGTGTCTCTACCTTGGGTAACCTAGCCTGTCTCTCTCTGGGCTGTAGTGTCTCTACCTTAGATAACCTAGCCTGTCTCTCTCTGGGCTGTAGTGTCTCTACCTTGGGTAACCTAGCCTGTATCTCTCTGGGCTGTAGTGTCTCTACCTTGGGTAACCTAGCCTGTCTCTCTCTCTGGGCTGTAGTGTCTCTACCTTGGGTAACCTTGCCTGTCTCTCTCTCTGGGCTGTAGTGTCTCTACCTTGGGTAACCTAGCCTGTCTCTCTCTGGGCTGTAGTGTCTCTACCTTGGGTAACCTAGCCTGTATCTCTCTGGGCTGTAGTGTCTCTACCTTGGCTAACCTAGCCTGTCTCTCTCTCTGGGCTGTAGTGTCTCTACCTTGGGTAACCTAGCCTGTCTCTCTCTGGGCTGTAGTGTCTCTACCTTGGGTAACCTAGCCTGTCTCTCTCTGGGCTGTAGTGTCTCTACCTTGGGTAACCTAGCCTGTCTCTGTCTCTCTCTGGGCTGTAGTGTCTCTACCTTGGGTAACCTAGCCTGTCTCTCTCTGGGCTGTAGTGTCTCTACCTTGGGTAACATAGCCTGTCTCTCTCTGGGCTGTAGTGTCTCTACCTTGGGTAACCTAGCCTGTCTCTCTCTGGGCTGTAGTGTCTCTACCTTGGGTAACCTAGCCTGTCTCTGTCTCTCTCTGGGCTGTAGTGTCTCTACCTTGGGTAACCTAGCCTGTCTCTCTCTGGGCTGTAGTGTCTCTACCTTAGATAACCTTGCCTGTCTCTCTCCCTGGGCTGTAGTGTCTCTACCTTGGGTAACCTAGCCTGTCTCTCTCTGGGCTGTAGTGTCTCTACCTTGGGTAACCTAGCCTGTCTCTCTCTGGGCTGTAGTGTCTCTACCTTGGGTAACCTAGCCTGTCTCTGTCTCTCTCTGGGCTGTAGTGTCTCTACCTTGGGTAACCTAGCCTGTCTCTCTCTGGGCTGTAGTGTCTCTACCTTGGGTAACCTAGCCTGTCTCTCTCTCTGGGCTGTAGTGTCTCTACCTTGGGTAACCTAGCCTGTCTCTGTCTCTCTCTGGGCTGTAGTGTCTCTACCTTGGGTAACCTAGCCTGTCTCTCTCTGGGCTGTAGTGTCTCTACCTTAGATAACCTTGCCTGTCTCTCTCCCTGGGCTGTAGTGTCTCTACCTTGGGTAACCTAGCCTGTCTCTCTCTGGGCTGTAGTGTCTCTACCTTGGGTAACCTAGCCTGTCTCTCTCTGGGCTGTAGTGTCTCTACCTTGGGTAACCTAGCCTGTCTCTGTCTCTCTCTGGGCTGTAGTGTCTCTACCTTGGGTAACCTAGCCTGTCTCTCTCTGGGCTGTAGTGTCTCTACCTTGGGTAACCTAGCCTGTCTCTCTCTCTGGGCTGTAGTGTCTCTACCTTGGGTAACCTAGCCTGTCTCTCTCTGGGCTGTAGTGTCTCTACCTTGGGTAACCTAGCCTGTCTCTCTCTCTCTGGGCTGTAGTGTCTCTACCTTGGGTAACCTAGCCTGTCTCTCTCTGGGTTGTAGTGTCTCTACCTTGGGTAACCTAGCCTGTCTCTCTCTGGGCTGTAGTGTCTCTACCTTGGGTAACCTAGCCTGTCTCTCTCTCTGGGCTGTAGTGTCTCTACCTTGGGTAACCTAGCCTGTCTCTCTCTGGGCTGTAGTGTCTCTACCTTGGGTAACCTAGCCTGTCTCTCTCTGGGCTGTAGTGTCTCTACCTTGGGTAACCTAGCCTGTCTCTCTCTGGGCTGTAGTGTCTCTACTTTGGGTAACCTAGCCTCTCTCTCTGGTGTCATCACACACAGCAGAGCAATAGGACTCCGAGGGGATAAATAGGTTAATGGTGGTGAACCAATCTGAAACTATTAAAGAGGATCATGCGGATTTAATCCTTCTTCCTGTTGTGAAGACCTCTAGCATCACAGCAATAAATATCAACGTCATAGTAAATGCATATTGTATTACAGGATATCTCTCTGTTGGTGAAAATATGGACAATTATTATCCATAGCTTTATGCATTGCAGGAAGAATCTGTCTTTTTAAGATAAAAACAACAAAAGATTGACATTATTGTGTCTTGGACCTCTGTCCCCACGGCCTCATCACATGAACACCCTGTGTTAAACTGTCTGGATCCACACCCAGCTGAAGAAGTGAGACCAGTCCGTCCCTCCACCCCTCAGAGGTGGGCTCACAGAGTCTTCTTCTCTCAGTGTGAAGAAGTGAGACCAGTCACTCCAGCTGTGTGTCTCCAGCTGTGTGTCTCCAGCTGTGTGTCTCCAGCTGTGTGTCTCCAGCTGTGTGTCTCCAGCTGTGTGTCTCCAGCTGTGTGTCCCCAGCTGTGTGTTTCTAAACAGGGAATAGGGTGCTCTTTGGGACTAAATAGGGAATAGGGTGCTATTTGGGACTAATTAGAGAATAGGGTGCTATTTGGGACTAAATAGGGAATAGGGTGCTATTTGGGATTAAATAGGGAATAGGGAATAGGGTGCTATTTCGGACTAAATAGGGAATAGGGAATAGGGTGCTATTTGGGACTAAATATGGTGCTATTTGAGTGAAATGCTGAATACAACAGGCGTAGTAGACCTTACAGTGAAATGCTGAATACAACAGGTGTAGTAGACCTTACAGTGAAATGCTGAATACAACAGGTGTAGTAGACCTCACAGTGAAATGTTGAATACAACAGGTGTAGTAGACCTCACAGTGAAATGCTGAATACAACAGGTGTAGTAGACCTCACAGTGAAATGCTGAATACAACAGATGTAGTAGACCTCACAGTGAAATGCTGAATACAACAGGTGTAGTAGACCTTACAGTGAAATGTTGAATACAACAGGTGTAGTAGACCTTACAGTGAAATGCTGAATACAACAGATGTAGTAGACCTCACAGTGAAATGTTGAATACAACAGGTGTAGTAGACCTTACAGTGAAATGCTGAATACAACAGGTGTAGTAGACCTCACAGTGAAATGCTGAATACAACAGATGTAGTAGACCTCACAGTGAAATGCTGAATACAACAGGTGTAGTAGACCTTACAGTGAAATGCTGAATACAACAGGTGTAGTAGACCTCACAGTGAAATGCTGAATACAACAGGTGTAGTAGACCTCACAGTGAAATGCTGAATACAACAGGTGTAGTAGACCTCACAGTGAAATGCTGACTTACTACAAGCCTTTAACCAACAATGCAGTTTCAAAAAGTATGGATAAGAAGAAGCAATAAAAGTAACAAGTAATTAATTATATACAGGGGGTACCGGTACAGAGTCAATGTGGAAGCTATATACAGGGGGTACCGGTACAGAGTCAATGTGGAGGCTATATACAGGGGGTACCGGTACAGAGTCAATGTGGAGGCTATATACAGGGGGTACCGGTACAGAGTCAGTGTGGAGGCTATATACAGGGTATTACGGTACAGAGTCAATGTGGAGGCTATATACAGGGGGTACCGGTACAGAGTCAATGTGGAGGCTATATACAGGGGGTACCGGTACAGAGTCAATGTGGAGGCTATATACAGGGGGTACCGGTACAGAGTCAATGTGGAGGCTATATACAGGGGGTACCGGTACAGAGTCAATGTGGAGGCTATATACAGGGGGTACTGGTACAGAGTCAATGTGGAGGCTATATACAGGGGGTACTGGTACAGAGTCAATGTGGAGGCTATATACAGGGGGTACTGGTACAGAGTCAATGTGGAGGCTATATACAGGGGGTACCGGTACAGAGTCAATGTGGAGGCTATATACAGGGGTACTGGTACAGAGTCAATGTGGAGGCTATATACAGGGGGTACCGGTACAGAGTCAATGTGGAGGCTATATACAGGGGGTACCGGTACAGAGTCAATGTGGAGGCTATATACAGGGTATTACGGTACAGAGTCAATGTGGAGGCTATATACAGGGGGTACCGGTACAGAGTCAATGTGGAGGCTATATACAGGGGGTACCAGTACAGAGTCAATGTGGAGGCTATATACAGGGGGTACCGGTACAGAGTCAATGTGGAGGCTATATACAGGGGGTACTGGTACAGAGTCAATGTGGAGGCTATATACAGGGGTACTGGTACAGAGTCAATGTGGAGGCTATATACAGGGGTACTGGTACAGAGTCAATGTGGAGGCTATATACAGGGGTACTGGTACAGAGTCAATGTGGAGGCTATATACAGGGGTACAGAGTCAATGTGGAGGCTATATACAGGGGGTACTGGTACAGAGTCAATGTGGAGGCTATATACAGGGGGTACCGGTACAGAGTCAATGTGGAGGCTATATACAGGGGGTACCGGTACAGAGTCAATGTGGAGGCTATATACAGGGTGTTACGGTACAGAGTCAATGTGGAGGCTATATACAGGGGGTACCGGTACAGAGTCAATGTGGAGGCTATATACAGGGGGTACCGGTACAGAGTCAATGTGGAAGCTATATACAGGGTGTTACGGTACAGAGTCAATGTGGAGGCTATATACAGGGGGTACCAGTACAGAGTCAATGTGGAGGCTATATACAGGGTGTTACGGTACAGAGTCAATGTGGAGGCTATATACAGGGGGTACCGGTACAGAGTCAATGTGGAAGCTATATACAGGGGGTACCGGTACAGAGTCAATGTGGAAGCTATATACAGGGTGTTATGGTACAGAGTCAGTGTGGAGGCTATATACAGGGGGTACCGGTACAGAGTCAATGTGGAGGCTATATACAGGGGGTACCGGTACAGAGTCAATGTGGAGGCTATATACAGGGGGTACCGATACAGAGTCAATGTGGAGGCTATATACAGGGGGTACCGGTACAGAGTCAATGTGGAGGCTGTATACAGGGGGTACCGGTACAGAGTCAATGTGCGGGGCCACCGGTTAGTTGAGGTAGTATGTACATGTAGGTAGAGTTATTAAAGTGACTATACATAGATGCGAGAGAAGCAGTGTTGTAAAGACGGGGTGAGAGGACAGGACAGTAGAGAGCGTGTGTCGGAAGTAAGATATGAACACAGAGAGAAATATGTGCAGGGGAGATAGATACAATATTTACGGGAGGAGAGAGAGAGAGGTTAGATTCTGAAGTCTCGGGAGGACATTGGGTGGACATGTGAGTTGACCCGGAAACACTTGTGGCCCTAAAGCTCCTCCACTTAGACTGCCACAACGCTTGTGGGCCTAAAGCTCCTCCACTTAGACTGCCACAACGCTTGTGGGCCTAAAGCTCCTCCACTTAGACTGCCACAACGCTTGTGGGCCTAAAGCTCCTCCACTTAGACTGCCACAAGGCTTGTGGCCCTAAAGCCTCCTCCACTTAGACTGCCACAACGCTTGTGGGCCTAAAGCTCCTCCACTTAGACTGCCACAACGCTTGTGGGCCTAAAGCTCCTCCACTTAGACTGCCACAAGCCTTGTGGGCCTAAAGCTCCTCCACTTAGACTGCCACAACGCTTGTGGGCCTAAAGCTCCTCCACTTAGACTGCCACAACGCTTGTGGGCCTAAAGCTCCTCCACTTAGACTGCCACAACGCTTGTGGGCCTAAAGCTCCTCCACTTAGACTGCCACAAGGCTTGTGGGCCTAAAGCTCCTCCACTTAGACTGCCACAACGCTTGTGGGCCTAAAGCCTCCTCCACTTAGACTGCCAGAAGGCTTGTGGCCCTAAAGCCTCCTCCACTTAGACTGCCACAAGGCTTGTTGCCCTAAAGCCTCCTCCACTTAGACTGCCACAAGGCTTGTGGCCCTCACCTGTCTCTCCTCTCAGCACCTGAGGTCTGTCAGATAGTACACATCCCAGCATTAGAGAGACTAATCCCAAACATTCAGCAGAAGGATTAGAGAGACTAACCCCTAACATTCAGCGGTAAACAGAACCGCCATTTGTGGACTGAACACATACCTCTAGTCACACACAGACACACACACACACACACACACACACACACACACACACACACACACACACACACACACACACACACACACAGATTACTTCCACATGCCTATACCCCTTCCGGACCCCCTGCCTACCTCTCAACCAACTCCCCCTCTGCCTGCCTCACTGCCTCTTGTCTGTCTCCCTGTCTCTCCTGTCAGTCTCCCTGTCTCCCTGTCTCTCCTGTCAGTCTCCCTGTCTCTCCTGTCAGTCTCCCTGTCTCTCCTGTCAGTCTCCCTGTCTCTCCTGTCAGTCTCCCTGTCTCTCCTGTCAGTCTCCCTGTCTCTCCTGTCAGTCTCCCTGTCTCTCCTGTCAGTCTCCCTGTCTCCCTTGCCCCTCTCCCTGCCTGTTCGAGAGACAGCGACAGAGACAGTGACAGCGAGCGACAGACAGACAGCGACAGAGAGAGAAACAGGGAAGAATAGAGAAGAAGAAGAGAGAGAGAGAGAGAGGGAGAGAAAGAAAGAATGAGATATAGAGATAGCAACAGAGAATGAGAAGAGAGGGAGGTGAGATTCAACTATCTGCCACCATAAGGTTAGTTCTGACAGTTCTGATACCCACGCATGTTCTGTTCTGGCCCTGTGATGTTCTGTTCTGTACTGGCCCTGTGATGTTCTGTTCTGTACTGGCCCTGTGATGTTCTGTTCTGTACTGGCCATGTGATGTTCTGTTCTGTACTGGCCCTGTGATGTTCTGTTCTGTACTGGCCATGTGATGTTCTCTTCTGTACTGGCCCTGTGATGTTCTGTTCTGTACTGGCCCTGTGATGTTCTGTACTGGCCCTGTGATGTTCTGTTCTGGCCCTGTGATTTCCTGTACTGGCCCTGTGATGTTCTGTACTGGCCCTGTGATGTTCTGTACTGGCCCTGTGATGTTCTGTTCTGGCCCTGTGATGTTCTGTTCTGTACTGGCCCTGTGATGTTCTGTTCTGTACTGGCCATGTGATGTTCTGTTCTGTACTGGCCCTGTGATGTTCTGTTCTGTACTGGCCATGTGATGTTCTGTTCTGTACTGGCCCTGTGATGTTCTGTTCTGTACTGGCCATCTGATGTTCTCTTCTGTACTGGCCCTGTGATGTTCTGTTCTGTACTGGCCCTGTGATGTTCTGTACTGGCCCTGTGATGTTCTGTTCTGGCCCTGTGATGTTCTGTTCTGTACTGGCCCTGTGATGTTCTGTTTGTATTGGTTTTACTATCCTTATGGAAACAAGGACATTTCGACCAGTCCCCACAAGGAAAAAAAGGCTATTTTAGGCAATAGTGGTAAGGGTTAGATTATAGTGGTAAGGGTTAAGGGTTAAGAGTTAGGATTAGGTTAAGGGTTAGAGTTAGGATTAGGTTAAGGGTTAGAGTTAGGATTAGGTTAAGGGTTAGAATTAGGATTAGGTTAAGGGTTAGAATTAGGATTAGGTTAAGGGTTAGAATTAGGATTAGGTTAAAATTAGGATTAGGTTAAGGGTTAGAATTAGGATTAGGTTAAGGTTTAGAATTAGGATTAGGTTAAGGGTTAGAATTAGGATTAGGTTAAGGGTTAGGGTAAATAGGATAATATTTGTTTGGTCCCCACATGGATAGTAAAACAAACACGTGTGTCTGTGTGGGGCCAGCTCCAGCCTTTTTCGGAGTCCCAACCTCGCGGCAAAACATTTTGACGGTGGAGAGAAATGTGTTTTTAAAGTTAATTTCCTGAGAAATGTGATGTTATTACTAACAGAAACTCCAGCACTGGGTAGAAGTTCAGATCAGTCTGTTAGGAGCCCCAGTCTATGGGCATCTATTTATTTCATGTATTTTTATTTAACAAGGCAAGCCAGTGAAGTAACACATTCTTATCTACAATGACAGCCAACCCCGGACGACGCCTATGTGAATCCCAATCACGGCCGGTTGTGATGCAGCCTGGATTCGAACCCGGGTCTGTAGTGACGCCTCTAGCACTGAGATGCAGTGCCCTTAGACCGCTGAACCAGGGTCTGTAGTGACGCCTCTAGCACTGAGATGCAGTGCCTTAGACCGCTGCGCCACTTGAGAGCTCCAAGGGGGAGAGCATCAAGAGGGAGAGCTCCAAGAGGGAGAGCTCCAAGAGGGAGAGCTCCAAGGGGGAGAGCTCCAAGAGGGAGAGCTCCAAGAGGGAGAGGGGAGAGCTCCAAGAGGGAGAGCTCCAAGAGGGAGAGCTCCAAGAGGGAGAGCTCCAAGAGGGAGAGCATCAAGAGGGAGAGCTCCAAGAGGGAGAGCTCCAAGAGGGAGAGCTCCAAGGGGGAGAGCTCCAAGAGGGAGAGCTCCAAGGGGAGAGCTCCAAGAGGGAGAGCTCCAAGAGGGAGAGCTCCAAGGGGAGAGCTCCAAGAGGGAGAGGGGAGAGCTCCAAGAAGGAGAGCTCCAAGGGGAGAACTCCAAGAGGCGAGAGCTCCAAGGGGGAGAGGGGAGAGCTCCAAGAGGGAGAGCTCCAAGAGGGAGAGGGGGAGAGCTCCAAGGGGGAGAGCTCCAAGGGGGGGGAGAGCTCCAAGAGGGAGAGGGGGAGAGCTCCAAGGGGGAGAGCTCCAAGAGGGAGAGGGGGAGAGCTCCAAGGGGGAGAGCTTCAAGCCTAGTCCGGACAAAAAAAATCTCTATTGAGAGAAACAAACAAAAACACACACACACACACACACACTCTCTCTTTAGTTGTCTTAAAGGGGAGGATGACACTATTAGGTGGTGGTAAGGAGGTGAGAGGGTCTTAAAGGGGAGGATGGAACTATTACGTGGGGGTAAGGAGGTGAGAGAGTTTTATTGGGGAATATAGAGGATTAAAGTTGTCATCAGATTTATGATTCATTAAAGGCTAACCATAATCTTGATTAATCTTTAATCCGTCCACTCCTAACCCTTACCATTCCATTGTAAAGCTAGAATCCTAACCCTTACCATTCCATTTTAAAGCTAGAATCCTAACCCTTACCATTCCATTGTAAAGCTAGAATCCTAACCCTTACCATTCCATTGTAAAGCTAGAATCCTAACCCTTACCATTCCATTGTAAAGCTAGAATCCTAACCCTTACCATTCCATTGTAAAGCTAGAATCCTAACCCTTACCATTCCATTGTAAAGCTACAATCCTAACCCTTACCATTCCATTGTAAAGCTACAATCCTAACCCTTACCATTCCATTGTAAAGCTACAATCCTAACCCTTACCATTCCATTGTAAAGCTACAATCCTAACCCTTACCATTCCATTGTAAAGCTACAATCCTAACCCTTACCATTCCATTGTAAAGCTACAATCCTAACCCTTACCATTCCATTGTAAAGCTACAATCCTAACCCTTACCATTCCATTGTAAAGCTACAATCCTAACCCTTACCATTCCATTGTAAAGCTACAATCCTAACCCTTACCATTCCATTGTAAAGCTACAATCCTAACCCTTACCATTCCATTGTAAAGCTAGAATCCTAACCCTTACCATTCCATTGTAAAGCTAGAATCCTAACCCTTACCATTCCATTGTAAAGCTAGAATCCTAACCCTTACCATTCAATTGTAAAGCTAGAATCCTAACCCTTACCATTCCATTGTAAAGCTAGAATCCTAACCCTTACCATTCCATTGTAAAGCTACAATCCTAACCCTTACCATTCCATTGTAAAGCTACAATCCTAACCCTT
Organism: Oncorhynchus tshawytscha; assembly: GCF_018296145.1. Lineage (NCBI taxonomy): Eukaryota > Metazoa > Chordata > Actinopteri > Salmoniformes > Salmonidae > Oncorhynchus > Oncorhynchus tshawytscha. Next base: position 42,786,897 of record NC_056456.1, read on the forward strand.
ACCATTCCATTTTAAAGCTACAATCCTAACCCTTACCATTCCATTGTAAAGCTACAATCCTAACCCTTACCATTCCATTTTAAAGCTAAAGCTAACCCTTACCATTCCATTGTAAAGCTAGAATCCTAACCCTTACCATTCCATTTTAAAGCTAGAATCCTAACCCTTACCATTCCATTGTAAAGCTACAATCCTAACCCTTACCATTCCATTGTAAAGCTAGAATCCTAACCCTTACCATTCCATTGTAAAGCTAGAATCCTAACCCTTACCATTCCATTGTAAAGCTAGAATCCTAACCCTTACCATTCCATTGTAAAGCTAGAATCCTAACCCTTACCATTCCATTGTAAAGCTACAATCCTAACCCTTACCATTCCATTGTAAAGCTAGAATCCTAACCCTTACCATTCCATTGTAAAGCTAGAATCCTAACCCTTACCATTCCATTTTAAAGCTAGAATCCTAACCCTTACCATTCCATTGTAAAGCTAGAATCCTAACCCTTACCATTCCATTGTAAAGCTAGAATCCTAACCCTTACCATTCCATTGTAAAGCTAGAATCCTAACCCTTACCATTCCATTGTAAAGCTAGAATCCTAACCCTTACCATTCCATTGTAAAGCTAGAATCCTAACCCTTACCATTCCATTGTAAAGCTAGAATCCTAACCCTTACCATTCAATTGTAAAGCTAGAATCCTAACCCTTACCATTCCATTGTAAAGCTAGAATCCTAACCCTTACCATTCCATTGTAAAGCTAGAATCCTAACCCTTACCATTCCATTGTAAAGCTAGAATCCTAACCCTTACCATTCCATTTTAAAGCTAGAATCCTAACCCTTACCATTCCATTGTAAAGCTAGAATCCTAACCCTTACCATTCCATTGTAAAGCTAGAATCCTAACCCTTACCATTCCATTGTAAAGCTAGAATCCTAACCCTTACCATTCCATTGTAAAGCTAGAATCCTAACCCTTACCATTCCATTGTAAAGCTAGAATCCTAACCCTTACCATTCCATTGTAAAGCTAGAATCCTAACCCTTACCATTCCATTGTAAAGCTAGAATCCTAACCCTTACCATTCCATTGTAAAGCTAGAATCCTAACCCTTACCATTCCATTGTAAAGCTAGAATCCTAACCCTTACCATTCCATTGTAAAGCTACAATCCTAACCCTTACCATTCCATTGTAAAGCTACAATCCTAACCCTTACCATTCCATTGTAAAGCTACAATCCTAACCCTTACCATTCCATTGTAAAGCTACAATCCTAACCCTTACCATTCCATTTTAAAGCTACAATCCTAACCCTTACCATTCCATTGTAAAGCTACAATCCTAACCCTTACCATTCCATTTTAAAGCTAGAATCCTAACCCTTACCATTCCATTGTAAAGCTAGAATCCTAACCCTTACCATTCCATTGTAAAGCTACAATCCTAACCCTTACCATTCCATTGTAAAGCTAGAATCCTAACCCTTACCATTCCATTGTAAAGCTAGAATCCTAACCCTTACCATTCCATTGTAAAGCTACAATCCTAACCCTTACCATTCCATTGTAAAGCTAGAATCCTAACCCTTACCATTCCATTGTAAAGCTAGAATCCTAACCCTTACCATTCCATTGTAAAGCTAGAATCCTAACCCTTACCATTCCATTGTAAAGCTAGAATCCTAACCCTTACCATTCCATTGTAAAGCTAGAATCCTAACCCTTACCATTCCATTTTAAAGCTACAATCCTAACCATTACCATTCCATTGTAAAGCTAGAATCCTAACCCTTACCATTCCATTGTAAAGCTAGAATCCTAACCCTTACCATTCCATTGTAAAGCTACAATCCTAACCCTTACCATTCCATTGTAAAGCTAGAATCCTAACCCTTACCATTCCATTGTAAAGCTACAATCCTAACCCTTACCATTCCATTGTAAAGCTAGAATCCTAACCCTTACCATTCCATTGTAAAGCTACAATCCTAACCCTTACCATTCCATTGTAATTATCGGAAGGCCTTCCTTCTGCTGTTATTTGTTGACTAACATGTTTACAGTTCATATTTTATCGATGTTGTCGGTGTGGAGATCACAAATAGAGGTGGTTATTGAAGACTTGTCAACTCTTAGAGAACAGGAAGGAGGATGGAGGACTAAATCTGTCATCAGACCAATGATTCATTACGGGCATAAGAGTAATTCTTTCAACTAATGATTGTTCCTCCACCATTAACTTCTTCATCTCCTCTGAGTGGTCCAGCAGGTTACCATGGAGTTACCAACTGGCGTTACCATGGTGACTCATGACTCATGGTTAAAACGTATTGGAAAATTAATACCTGTTTGGAGATGCATCACAATTGCTAAGTATAAACACAACTGGAGACACTCTTGACATTTTTGGAGACAGTATTGAAAAGGCAGCACTACTGGTAATAAAATAAGAAAAGAAAATCTCCGGGAATAACTGTTTTATACAAATAAAAACAGGTAGAACACTGTTGTATACTTTTTAATACAAAATATCTATTATACTTGCCTTGGATCCTAAATCTCTCATTCCCAAACGTTGTGATTTTCCTTTGCCAATCTGTTCCTCTGTTGGCTTCATCCCAAACGTTGTGATTTTCCTTTGCCAATCTGTTCCTCTGTTGGCTTCATCCCAAACGTTGTGATTTTCCTTTGCCAATCTGTTCCTCTGTTGGCTTCATCCCAAACGTTGTGATTTTCCTTTGCCAACCTGTTCCTCTGTTGGCTTCATCCCAAACGTTGTGATTTTCCTTTGCCAACCTGTTCCTCTGTTGGCTTCATCCCAAACGTTGTGATTTTCCTTTGCCAACCTGTTCCTCTGTTGGCTTCATCCCAAACGTTGTGATTTTCCTTTGCCAACCTGTTCCTCTGTTGGCTTCATCCCAAACATTGTGATTTTCCTTTGCCAACCTGTTCCTCTGTTGGCTTCATCCCAAACGTTGTGATTTTCCTTTGCCAACCTGTTCCTCTGTTGGCTTCATCCCAAACGTTGTGATTTTCCTTTGCCAACCTGTTCCTCTGTTGGCTTCATCCCAAACGTTGTGATTTTCCTTTGCCAATCTGTTCCTCTGTTGGCTTCATCCCAAACATTGTGATTTTCCTTTGCCAACCTGTTCCTCTGTTGGCTTCATCCCAAACGTTGTGATTTTCCTTTGCCAACCTGTTCCTCTGTTGGCTTCATTCCCAAACGTTGTGATTTTCCTTTGCCAACCTGTTCCTCTGTTGGCTTCATTCCCAAACGTTGTGATTTTCCTTTGCCAACCTGTTCCTCTGTTGGCTTCATCCCAAACATTGTGATTTTCCTTTGCCAACCTGTTCCTCTGTTGGCTTCATCCCAAACGTTGTGATTTTCCTTTGCCAACCTGTTCCTCTGTTGGCTTCATCCCAAACATTGTGATTTTCCTTTGCCAACCTGTTCCTCTGTTGGCTTCATTCCCAAATGGCACCGTATTTCCAGGTCTTTGAATGTCCTTGAGTGGCCCAGCTAGAGCCCGGACTTGAACCCGATCTAACATCTTGGAGAGACCTGAAAATAGAGAAGAATGGGAGAAACTCCACAAAAATAGGTGTGCCAAGCTTGTAGCGTCATACCCAAGAAGACTTGAGGCTGTAATCACTGCCAAAGGTGCTTCAACAAGTACTGAGTAAAGGGTCTGAATACTTATGTAAATGTAATATTTACATTTTTTATTTTTAATAAAATGCTAACATTTCTAAACATGTTTTTGCTTTGTCATTATGGGGTATTGTGATGTCATTGTGGGGTATTGTGATGTCATTATGGGGTATTGTGATGTCATTATGGGGTATTGTGATGTCATTATGGGATATAGTGTGTAGACTGATGAGGGGGAAAAAACAATTGATTCCATTTTAGAATAAGTCTCGAATGTAACAAAAATGTGTAAAAAGTCGTGTCTGAATAGTTTCCGAATGCCCTGTATTCTGGGCCCTTGTCAGAAGTAGTATGTAGGTAATAGGGTGCCATTTTGGAAAGTAGAATGAGTCAGCTGTTTTCTTTCTGACTGATGAGTCCAATAACATATTTACACCTAACAGGGTTTTCCTCAGTATTATGGCTCGTTCAATTCTTCTTGTTGAACCGTGTGTCTGTCTATCAGCTCTCTTGTATATCTCCATAAAAATGATGCTGGTTCATGATTTCGAATGGCTGAGAAAAGTTGTCTGCCTGTCTATTTCATCCCGACTCCCGACAACTGTTGATCAATTTGAATATTGAAACAATGTTGCAAATGTCAGAGAGACATCTCCGCTGTTGAAAACTAAATGTTAGTCTGAAAGTAATGTGAGATAATGTTGAGATGTTTTTTTACTGAAGATCAAGTTTATAAATTGTCTGGCTGGGCTGATGAGACAGTGGATTGCGCAGTCAGATGGAACAGAGTACATAGGCATTTTAACGTTGGTGGTAACTTCCGCGGAATAGACACCGGCTGGAATGTGGTTTTAACCAATCAGCATTCAGGATTAGACCCACCCGTTGTATAAATTCCTATATTCACATGATGCATGCTCTCTGATTATTCTACAACATGCTTTATAAAATCAGGGTTTTCTCAGAACAACCAGAATGATCTATTGCCAATAAGCACAAACTCATGCACGCACACGCACACGCACACACACACACACACACACACACTTTCAAGCGTCACATGAAATTGCAGCAATTGTCTATATACCCTCAGCCTGGGTTCCACACTGAGTATGGGTCTATATACCCTCAGCTGGGGTTCCACACTGAGTATGGGTGTATATATACCCTCAGCCGGGGTTCCACACTGAGTATGGGTCTATATACCCTCAGCCAGGGTTCCACACTGAGTATGGGTCTATATACCCTCAGCTGGGGTTCCACACTGAGTATGGGTCTATATACCCTCAGCCAGGGTTCCACACTGAGTATGGGTCTATATACCCTCAGCTGGGGTTCCACACTGAGTATGTTCTGTCATCCTCCCTCCTCTCTAACTGGAAGACAGTGGGAAACACGGGTGTTCTGTCATCCTCCCTCCTCTCTAACCTCTCACTGGAGGACAGTGGGAAACACTGGTGTTCTGTCATCCTCCCTCCTCTCTAACCTCTCACTGGAGGACAGTGGGAAACACTGGTGTTCTGTCATCCTCCCTCCTCTCTAACTGGAGGACAGTGGGAAACACTGGTGTTCTGTCATCCTCCCTCCTCTCTAACTGGAAGACAGTGGGAAACACGGGTGTTCTGTCATCCTCCCTCCTCTCTAACCTCTCACTGGAGGACAGTGGGAAACACTGGTGTTCTGTCATCCTCCCTCCTCTCTAACCTCTCACTGGAGGACAGTGGGAAACACTGGTGTTCTGTCATCCTCCCTCCTCTCTAACCTCTCACTGGAGGACAGTGGGAAACACTGGTATTCTGTCATACATCACTATGCGACATTATTTTAACCTTTATTTAACTCGGCAAGTCAGTTGAGAACAAATTCTTATTTTCAATGACGGCCTAGGAACAGTGGGTTAACTGTTCAGGGGCAGAACGACAGATTTGTACCTTGTCAGCCCAGTTACTAGTCCAACGCTCTTACCACTAGGCTACCCTGCCGCCCCCATTATACCATGCATGTGTGTTTGCCTACCAAGATCTTCTTGCTGGAGAGAGACCCCTTTGGCATCAACTCCACCATCCTACAGAGTGTACCCTTCACTGATTGGTTGTGATCTGTACGGTCTGTACTGTGAGCACTGTGAACCTGAAGACACAGAGGACTGCAGCCAAGACACGGGGAGCAGCGAAGAGGAAGAGGAGATAGTGGAGAGTGAAGAAGAGAAGCGAATGCTGCTCTGCTTAAAGTTATACATGCGGTAAAGAGATCAATGGAACACAGACTGTTGGGGGATGGAAGAATGACGCTGTCATTGGCTCACATTCAACAAATATGATCTTACAAAGTTGATATTCATCAAACCACAATGTGGTTACTAAAATCACATTTGGCTGTTTTTCGCTGCATAATATTGATAAATAATCATTTTCCAGGTTGGAAAAAATGGATTTTGACAACCGTCTGTATAAGCTAGTAGTATAGCTAGCTTAAAGAAATTGGTGGCAGTACTTGAAGACGTTTTAAATTGGAATGCATGATCGGTGATAATGACATGAACATAATAATGACAATAACAACAATAATAATGAAGAAGAAGAAGATTGATAAAAATAATAATAATAATGATAAAAATAATAATGATAAAAATAATAATAATAATAAGAAGAAGAATGATGATAAAAATAATAACAATAATAATAATAATGATAAAAATAATAACAATAATAACATGAATAATAATAATAAGAAGAATGATGATAAAAATAATAACAATAATAATAATAATAATGATAAAAATAATAATAATAACAATAATAACATGAATAATAATAATAACAATAATAATAAAAATAATAATAATAATAACAATAATAATAATAATAATGCCACTTTTATAGAGCTATTCATTACATGAATAAATATCAGTGCTGTAAAGCAACAACTACAAAAAAACGAGCAATTAAAAAATAAATAATAATAATCCGAATGAGAAGGTTGAGAAAGTTCATAGCTTGAGTGAGGTCAGGGAGGGAGGGGATGGTTAAACGGGAGACCCAGGCAGGCAGCATGTTGTCATCACGGTTTCTCGCCATTCACTCCGTCTGTGGCTTCGTAGTAGGAGTCAGTCAGAGGAAGTTAGAGTTCCGTACTAGACACTGGACTAGCTAGCTAGCTACTCTTCAGTTCTACCAAAATGCAGCACTCACTTTATGTGATGCCATGGCATTCACGAGGCACCAGAAAGCAACACCACACTTCAATAGTAATTCATGAGTAGCCTATAACTTAGTCCTCCACACAGTCATGGTCATCTCTGTACACCTGTGTATTTCAGCATCTCTCCATTGTCAACCTGCAGACAGTTGGCATAATAAAATCTAAACATTGCATGCTTGCCAGCTAACATTAGCTAGCTAGCTTAGCCAACAACTAACCGCCAACTTCAGTCTTGAAAACATGCTGGGTTCAAGCTATTCAGACTATAATAATAATAATAATAAGCTAAATCAATATAACTAGTTCATTCATAAAAAAGC
>NC_056456.1:42799176-42814176 GCF_018296145.1 Oncorhynchus tshawytscha
TGGTTAAGTGTGCCTTGAATTCTTAATAGATCCAGGACAGTTTCACCAGCAAAGCACCCCCACACATCACACCTCCTCCTCCATGCTTCATGGTGGGAAACCACACAGATCATCCGTTCATCTACTCGTCCAACTTTTTGGATGGAAACAAAAATCTCACATTTGGACTCATCAGACCAAAGGACAGATTTCCACTGGTCTAATGTCCATTACTTGTGTTTCTCGGCCCAAGCAAGTCTCTTCTTATTATTATTGGTGTCCTTTAGTAGTGGTTTCTTCTTCTTCTTCTTCTTAGTGTCCTTTAGTAGTGGTTTCTTATGTCTTTAGTAGTGGTTTCTTCTTCTTCTTGTCCTTTAGTAGTGGTTTCTTCTTCTTCTGTCCTTTAGTGTTTCTTCTTTTCTTAGTAGTGGTTTCTTCTTCTTCTTAGTGTCCTTTAGTAGTGGTTTCTTCTTCTTCTTAGTGTCCTTTAGTAGTGGTTTCTTCTTCTTCTTCTTCTTATTGTCCTTTAGTAGTGGTTTCTTCTTCTTCTTGTCCTTTAGTAGTGGTTTCTTCTTCTTCTTCTTCTTATTGTCCTTTAGTAGTGGTTTCTTCTTCTTCTTGTCCTTTAGTAGTGGTTTCTTCTTCTTCTTCTTCTTAGTGTCCTTTAGTAGTGGTTTCTTCTTCTTCTTAGTGTCCTTTAGTAGTGGTTTCTTCTTCTTCTTAGTGTCCTTTAGTAGTGGTTTCTTCTTCTTATTGTCCTTTAGTAGTGGTTTCTTCTTCTTCTTGTCCTTTAGTAGTGGTTTCCTTTAGTGTCCTTTAGTGGTTTCTTCTTCTTCTTAGTGTCCTTTAGTAGTGGTTTCTTCTTCTTCTTGTCCTTTAGTAGTGGTTTCTTCTTCTTAGTGTCCTTTAGTAGTGGTTTCTTCTTCTTCTTCTTAGTGTCCTTTAGTAGTGGTTTCTTCTTCTTAGTGTCCTTTAGTAGTGGTTTCTTCTTCTTCTTAGTGTCCTTTAGTAGTGGTTTCTTCTTCTTCTTAGTGTCCTTTAGTAGTGGTTTCTTCTTCTTCTTAGTGTCCTTTAGTAGTGGTTTCTTCTTCTTCTTAGTGTCCTTTAGTAGTGGTTTCTTCTTCTTCTTAGTGTCCTTTAGTAGTGGTTTCTTCTTCTTCTTAGTGTCCTTTAGTAGTGGTTTCTTCTTCTTATTGTCCTTTAGTAGTGGTTTCTTCTTCTTCTTGTCCTTTAGTAGTGGTTTCTTCTTCTTAGTGTCCTTTAGTAGTGGTTTCTTCTTCTTATTGTCCTTTAGTAGTTGTTTCTTTGCAGCAATTCCACCATGAAGGTCTGATTCACACTCTCCTCTGAACAGTTGATGTTGAGATGTGTATGTTATTGAACTCTGTGAAGCATTTATTTTGTCTTCAATTTCTGAGGCTGGTAACTCTAATGAACGTATCCTCTACAGCAGAGGTATCTCTAATGAACGTATCCTCTACAGCAGAGGTAACTCTAATGAATGTATCCTCTACAGCAGAGGTAACTCTGGGTCTTCCATTCCTGTGGCGGTCCTCATGAGAGACAGGTATCTCTAATGAACGTATCCTCTACAGCAGAGGTAACTCTGGGTCTTCCATTCCTGTGGCTGTCCTCATGAGAGACAGGTATCTCTAATGAACGTATCCTCTACAGCAGAGGTAACTCTGGGTCTTCCATTCCTGTGGCTGTCCTCATGAGAGACAGGTATCTCTAATGAACGTTTCCTCTACAGCAGAGGTAACTCTGGGTCTTCCATTCCTGTGGCGGTCCTCATGAGAGACAGGTATCTCTAATGAACGTTTCCTCTACAGCAGAGGTAACTCTGGGTCTTCCATTCCTGTGGCGGTCCTCATGAGAGACAGGTAACTCTAATGAACGTTTCCTCTACAGCAGAGGTAACTCTGGGTCTTCCATTCCTGTGGCGGTCCTCATGAGAGACAGGTATCTCTAATGAACGTACATTCCTGTGGCGGTCCTCATGAGAGACAGGTATCTCTAATGAACGTTTCCTCTACAGCAGAGGTAACTCTGGGTCTTCCATTCCTGTGGCGGTCCTCATGAGAGACAGGTATCTCTAATGAACGTATCCTCTGCAGCAGAGGTAACTCTGGGTCTTCCATTCCTGTGGCGGTCCTCATGAGAGACAGGTATCTCTAATGAACGTATCCTCTACAGCAGAGGTAACTCTGGGTCTTCCATTCCTGTGGCGGTCCTCATGAGAGACAGGTATCTCTAATGAACGTATCCTCTACAGCAGAGGTAACTCTGGGTCTTCCATTCCTGTGGCGGTCCTCATGAGAGACAGGTATCTCTAATGAACGTATCCTCTGCAGCAGAGGTAACTCTGGGTCTTCCATTCCTGTGGTGGTCCTCATGAGAGACAGGTATCTCTAATGAACGTATCCTCTACAGCAGAGGTAACTCTGGGTCTTCCATTCCTGTGGCGGTCCTCATGAGAGACAGGTATCTCTAATGAACGTATCCTCTACAGCAGAGGTAACTCTGGGTCTTCCGTTCCTGTGGCGGTCCTCATGAGAGACAGGTATCTCTAATGAACGTATCCTCTACAGCAGAGGTAACTCTGGGTCTTCCATTCCTGTGGCGGTCCTCATGAGAGACAGGTATCTCTAATGAACGTATCCTCTACAGCAGAGGTAACTCTGGGTCTTCCATTCCTGTGGCGGTCCTCATGAGAGACAGGTATCTCTAATGAACGTATCCTCTACAGCAGAGGTAACTCTGGGTCTTCCATTCCTGTGGCGGTCCTCATTCCTGAACGTATCCTCTACAGCAGAGGTAACTCTGGGTCTTCCATTCCTGTGGCGGTCCTCATGAGAGACAGGTATCTCTAATGAACGTTTCCTCTACAGCAGAGGTAACTCTGGGTCTTCCATTCCTGTGGCGGTCCTCATGAGAGACAGGTATCTCTAATGAACGTATCCTCTACAGCAGAGGTAACTCTGGGTCTTCCGTTCCTGTGGCGGTCCTCATGAGAGACAGGTATCTCTAATGAACGTATCCTCTACAGCAGAGGTAACTCTGGGTCTTCCATTCCTGTGGCGGTCCTCATGAGAGACAGGTATCTCTAATGAACGTTTCCTCTACAGCAGAGGTAACTCTGGGTCTTCCATTCCTGTGGCGGTCCTCATGAGAGACAGGTATCTCTAATGAACGTATCCTCTGCAGCAGAGGTAACTCTGGGTCTTCCATTCCTGTGGCGGTCCTCATGAGAGACAGGTATCTCTAATGAACGTATCCTCTACAGCAGAGGTAACTCTGGGTCTTCCATTCCTGTGGCGGTCCTCATGAGAGACAGGTATCTCTAATGAACGTATCCTCTACAGCAGAGGTAACTCTGGGTCTTCCATTCCTGTGGCGGTCCTCATGAGAGACAGGTATCTCTAATGAACGTATCCTCTACAGCAGAGGTAACTCTGGGTCTTCCATTCCTGTGGCGGTCCTCATGAGAGACAGGTATCTCTAATGAACGTATCCTCTGCAGCAGAGGTAACTCTGGGTCTTCCATTCCTGTGGCGGTCCTCATGAGAGACAGGTATCTCTAATGAACGTATCCTCTACAGCAGAGGTAACTCTGGGTCTTCCATTCCTGTGGCGGTCCTCATGAGAGACAGGTATCTCTAATGAACGTATCCTCTACAGCAGAGGTAACTCTGGGTCTTCCATTCCTGTGGCGGTCCTCATGAGAGACAGGTATCTCTAATGAACGTATCCTCTACAGCAGAGGTAACTCTGGGTCTTCCATTCCTGTGGCGGTCCTCATGAGAGACAGGTATCTCTAATGAACGTATCCTCTACAGCAGAGGTAACTCTGGGTCTTCCATTCCTGTGGCGGTCCTCATGAGAGACAGGTATCTCTAATGAACGTATCCTCTACAGCAGAGGTAACTCTGGGTCTTCCATTCCTGTGGCGGTCCTCATGAGAGACAGGTATCTCTAATGAACGTATCCTCTACAGCAGAGGTAACTCTGGGTCTTCCATTCCTGTGGCGGTCCTCATGAGAGACAGGTATCTCTAATGAACGTATCCTCTACAGCAGAGGTAACTCTGGGTCTTCCATTCCTGTGGCGGTCCTCATGAGAGACAGGTATCTCTAATGAACGTATCCTCTACAGCAGAGGTAACTCTGGGTCTTCCATTCCTGTGGCGGTCCTCATGAGAGACAGGTATCTCTAATGAACGTATCCTCTGCAGCAGAGGTAACTCTGGGTCTTCCATTCCTGTGGCGGTCCTCATGAGAGACAGGTATCTCTAATGAACGTATCCTCTACAGCAGAGGTAACTCTGGGTCTTCCATTCCTGTGGCGGTCCTCATGAGAGACAGGTATCTCTAATGAACGTATCCTCTACAGCAGAGGTAACTCTGGGTCTTCCATTCCTGTGGCGGTCCTCATGAGAGACAGGTATCTCTAATGAACGTTTCCTCTACAGCAGAGGTAACTCTGGGTCTTCCATTCCTGTGGCGGTCCTCATGAGAGACAGGTATCTCTAATGAACGTATCCTCTACAGCAGAGGTAACTCTGGGTCTTCCATTCCTGTGGCGGTCCTCATGAGAGACAGGTATCTCTAATGAACGTATCCTCTACAGCAGAGGTAACTCTGGGTCTTCCATTCCTGTGGCGGTCCTCATGAGAGACAGGTATCTCTAATGAACGTATCCTCTACAGCAGAGGTAACTCTGGGTCTTCCATTCCTGTGGCGGTCCTCATGAGAGACAGGTATCTCTAATGAACGTATCCTCTACAGCAGAGGTAACTCTGGGTCTTCCATTCCTGTGGCGGTCCTCATGAGAGACAGGTATCTCTAATGAACGTTTCCTCTACAGCAGAGGTAACTCTGGGTCTTCCATTCCTGTGGCGGTCCTCATGAGAGACAGGTATCTCTAATGAACGTATCCTCTACAGCAGAGGTAACTCTGGGTCTTCCATTCCTGTGGCGGTCCTCATGAGAGACAGGTATCTCTAATGAACGTATCCTCATCCTCTACAGCAGAGGTAACTCTGGGTCTTCCATTCCTGTGGCGGTCCTCATGAGAGACAGGTATCTCTAATGAACGTATCCTCTACAGCAGAGGTAACTCTGGGTCTTCCATTCCTGTGGCGGTCCTCATGAGAGACAGGTATCTCTAATGAACGTATCCTCTACAGCAGAGGTAACTCTGGGTCTTCCATTCCTGTGGCGGTCCTCATGAGAGACAGGTATCTCTAATGAACGTTTCCTCTACAGCAGAGGTAACTCTGGGTCTTCCATTCCTGTGGCGGTCCTCATGAGAGACAGGTATCTCTAATGAACGTATCCTCTACATCAGAGGTAACTCTGGGTCTTCCATTCCTGTGGCGGTCCTCATGAGAGACAGGTATCTCTAATGAACGTATCCTCTACAGCAGAGGTAACTCTGGGTCTTCCATTCCTGTGGCGGTCCTCATGAGAGACAGGTATCTCTAATGAACGTATCCTCTACAGCAGAGGTAACTCTGGGTCTTCCATTCCTGTGGCGGTCCTCATGAGAGACAGGTATCTCTAATGAACGTATCCTCTACAGCAGAGGTAACTCTGGGTCTTCCATTCCTGTGGCTGTCCTCATGAGAGACAGGTATCTCTAATGAACGTATCCTCTACAGCAGAGGTAACTCTGGGTCTTCCATTCCTGTGGCGGTCCTCATTAGAGACAGGTATCTCTAATGAACGTTTCCTCTACAGCAGAGGTAACTCTGGGTCTTCCATTCCTGTGGCGGTCCTCATTAGAGACAGTTTCCTCACAGCCCTTGATGTTTTTTTTGCGACTGCACGTGAAGAAACTTTCAAAGTTCTTGACATTTTTCCGGATTGACTGCATAGCCAGGTGTCTCCATCACTCAGACATCATTTACAAACGAAGCTTAGTGTTTAGTGTTTAGTGTTTAGTTACATAAGAATTCATTTTGTCCAGGTGGTTGTCAAGGTGTTGTAACTCTGTCGAAAAGGGTGTACGCACGCACGCACACACACACACACATACACACACACACACACACACACACACACACACACACACACACACACACACACACACACACACACACACACACACACACACACACACACACACACGCGTTCTCACACGGTCTCTCACACACACACACACACACACACACACAGTATATAGTCCTTCTAGTAGCTGCTGTAGTAGTGGAGAATTCATTCTGTCTCGTCAAGCCTCGTGGTGGTTATGATGATTGAACTCTGCTGCGTGATGTTTTAGGAATAGACAGCATTTCCCCACCTACGTGTGTGTTATGTCTGTGTGTGTGTGTGTGTGTTATAGTGAGGGGGTTGTACAGTATGTGTGTGTACAGTGTCTGTGTGTGTATGTGTGTGTGTGTGTGTTATGTCTGTGTGTGTGAGGGGAGAGGGGCTGTACAGTATGTATACTACGTGTGTGTTATGTCTGTGTGTGTGTGTGTGTGTGTGTGTTATGTCTGTGTTGAGTGAGGGCTGTACAGTATGTGTGTGTACAGTAGAGTAGAGATTGTGTGTGTGTGTGTGTGACTCTCTGTGTGTGTTTGTGTGTGTGTGTGTGTGTGTGTGTGTGTGTGTGTGTGTGTGTGTGTGTGTGTGTGTGTGTGTTTAGCTCTTGCTTAATTATCTCGGGACATCTCAAACATTCTTTTAAAATTGAACATGAAAGGCAACCTTCTCTATTTTTACATTTTCTCTTCTCTCTCTCTCACTTTCTCTTTTCTCTCTGTCCATCTCTCGATGTAGAAGAGAAGGGGGGAAAACTTTATAGTCATTAATCTGTAGGGACTGACACAAAGAGAGAGAGACAGAGAGGGAGCGATAGAGAGAGAGCTGGAGACAGGTAGAGAGAGAAAGGGAGGGAGAGAGAGGGAGAGGGAGAGAGCTGGTGATAGGTAGATAGCTGGAGAGGAAGAGAATGGTAGAGAGGGAGAGAGACAGAGAGGGAAGGATAGAGAGAGAGCTGGAGAGGGAGAGAGGGAGAGAGGGAGAGAGAGAGAAGTAGAGAAAGGTAGAGAGGGAGAGAGAGAATGGAGAGAGATAGAGAGCTGGAGAGAGGTATAGATGGAGAGAGAAAAAGAAAGAGAGCTGGAGATAGGTAGAGAGAGAGAGAGAGAGAGAGAGAGAGAGAGAGAGAGAGAGAGAGAGAGAGAGAGAGAGAGAAAAAAACATAAAGAGGGAGGGATAGTGAGAGGAGAGAAGAGAGTTTTTGTGAAGAGAACATCTCAAGAGAATACCTCAAGAGAATATCTCAAAAGAATACCTCAAGAGAATATCTCAAGAGAATATCTCAAGAATATCTCAAGAATACCTCAAGAGAATATCTCAAGAGAATATCTCAAGACAATACCTCAAGAGAATACTCAAAAGAATACCTCAAGAGAATACCTCAATAGAATATCTCAAGAGAATACCTCAAATCCACAGATGTATTTGAGGGAGCATGTAATTGGCATGCTGACTGCTGGAATGTCCGTCGGAGCTACTGCCAGATAATTTAAGTTACATTCCTCTTCAATAATCCACATACAATGTAGTTTCAGTGAATTTGTCAATACGTCCAACCTGACTAAAAACTGCAGACAGCGTGTAAACACGTCAGCCCAGCACCTCAACATCCGACATTGTCCACCTGCAGGATTGTCTGAGACCAGCCACCCGGACAGCTGATGAAAAATAGGATTGTTTCTGTCTGTACTAACTCCCATTTGAGGGGGAAAAACTCATTCTGATTGGGTGGGCCAGGCTCCCAAGTGGGTGGGCCTATGCCCTCCCAGGCCCACTCATGGCTTTGCCCCTGTCCAGTCATGTGAAATCCATACATTAGGGCCTCATTCATTCATCTCAATAGACTGATTTCATTATATGAACTGTAACTCAGTAAAATGTGGGAATTGTTGCATGTTGCGTTTATATTTTGGTTCAGTCTAATATGTTTTTTTATAGTTTGGATTTAGGAGACCCACCGCCCAAGGATTTCAAAAGCAAAAAAATCACAAAGAATACCTCAAGAGACTACCTCAATACCTCAAGAGATTACCTCAATACCTCAAGAGATTACCTCAATACCTCAAGAGATTACCTCAATACATCAAGAGAATACCCCAATACCTCAATAGATTACCTCAATACCTCAAGAGAATACCTCAATACCTCAAGAGACTACCTCAATACCTCAAGAGAATACCTCAATACATCAAGAGAATACCTCAATACCTCAAGAGAATACCTCAATACCTCAAGAGATTACCTCAAGAGATTACCTCAATACCTCAAGAGAATACCTCAATACCTCAAGAGAATACCTCAATACCTCAAGAGATTACCTCAAGAGATTACCTCAATACCTCAAGAGAATACCTCAATACCTCAAGAGATTACCTCAATACCTCAAGAGAATACCTCACCTCAAGAGATTACCTCAATACCTCAAGAGAATACCTCAATACCTCAAGAGAACCTAATACAATCCTCAAGAGAATACCCCAATACCTCAAGAGATTACCTCAATACCTCAAGAGAATACCTCAATACCTCAAGAGAATACCTCAAGAGAATACCTCAATACCTCAAGAGACTACCTCAATACCTCAAGAGATTACCTCAATACCTCAAGAGAATACCTCAATACCTCAAGAGAATACCTCAATACCTCAAGAGAATACCTCAATACCTCAAGAGAATACCTCAATACCTCAAGAGATTACCTCAATACCTCAAGAGATTAAATCAATACCTCAATTACCTCAATAGAATAATACCTCAATACCTCAAGAGATTACCTCAATACCTCAAGAGATTACATCAATACCTCAAGAGATTACCTCAATACCTCAAGAGATTACCTCAAGAGATTACCTCAATACCTCAAGAGATTACCTCAATACCTCAAGAGACTACCTCAATACCTCAAGAGAATACCTCAATACCTCAAGAGAATACCTCAATACCTCAAGAGATTACCTCAATACCTCAAGAGATAACTCAATACCTCAAGAGATTACCTCAATACCTCAAGAGATTACCTCAATACCTCAAGAGACTACCTCAATACCTCAAGAGATTACCTCAATACCTCAAGAGATTACCTCAATACCTCAAGAGATTACCTCAAGAGATTACCTCAATACCTCAAGAGACTACCTCAATACCTCAAGAGAATACCTCAATACCTCAAGAGATTACCTCAAGAGATTACCTCAATACCTCAAGAGAATACCTCAATACCTCAAGAGAATACCTCAATACCTCAAGAGAATACCTCAATACCTCAAGAGATTACCTCAATACCTCAAGAGAATACCTCAATACCTCCAGAGATTACCTCAATACCTCAAGAGATTACCTCAATAACTCAAGAGATTACCTCAATACCTCAAGAGACTACCTCAATACCTCAAGAGATTACCTCAATACCTCAAGAGATTACCTCAAGAGATTACCTCAATACCTCAAGAGAATACCTCAATACCTCAAGAGATTACCTCAATACCTCAAGAGAATACCTCAATACCTCAAGAGATTACCTCAATACCTCAAGAGATTACCTCAATACCTCAAGAGATTACCTCAATACCTCAAGAGAATACCTCAATACCTCAAGAGATTACCTCAATACCTCAAGAGAATACCTCAATACCTCAAGAGATTACCTCAATACCTCAAGAGATTACCTCAATACCTCAAGAGATTACCTCAATACCTCAAGAGATTACCTCAATACCTCAAGAGAATACCTCAATACCTCAAGAGATTACCCTCAATACCTCAGAGATTACCTCAATACCTCAAGAGATTACCTCAATACCTCAAGAGATTACCTCAATACCTCAAGAGAATACCTCAATACCTCAAGAGATTACCTCAATACCTCAAGAGAATACCTCACCTCAATACAGATACCCTCAAGAGAATAACTCAATACCTCAGAGATTACCTCAATACCTCAAGAGATTACCTCAATACCTCAAGAGACTACCTCAATACCTCAAGAGACTACCTCAATACCTCAAGAGATTACTTCAATACCTCAAGAGATTACCTCAATACCTCAATACCTCAAGAGACTACCTCAATACCTCAAGAGAATACCTCAATACCTCAAGAGAATACCTCAATACCTCAAGAGATTACCTCAATACCTCAAGAGAATAACTCAATAAGAGATACCTCAATACCTCAGAGATTACCTCAATACCTCAAGAGAATACCTCAATACCTCAAGAGATTACCTCAATACCTCAAGAGACTACCTCAATACATCAAGAGATTACCTCAATACCTCAAGAGATTACCTCAATAACTCAAGAGATTACCTCAACACCTCAAGAGACTACCTCAATACCTCAAGAGATTACCTCAATACCTCAAGAGACTACCTCAATACCTCAAGAGACTACCTCAATACCTCAAGAGATTACTTCAATACCTCAAGAGATTACCTCAAGAGATTACCTCAATACCTCAAGAGATTACCTCAATACCTCAAGAGATTACCTCAATACCTCAAGAGAAATACCTCAATACCTCAAGAGATACCTCAATACCTCAAGAGATTACCTCAATACCTCAAGAGAATACCTCAATACCTCCAGAGATTACCTCAATACCTCAAGAGAATACCTCAATACCTCAAGAGAATACCTCAATACATCAAGAGATTACCTCAATACCTCAAGAGAATACCTCAATACCTCAAGAGATACCTCAATACCTCAAGAGAATTACCTCAATACCTCAAGAGATTACCTCAATACCTCAAGAGAATAACTCAATACCTCAGAGATTACCTCAATACCTCAAGAGATTACCTCAATACCTCAAGAGAATACCTCAATACCTCAAGAGATTACCTCAATACCTCAAGAGAATACCTCAATACCTCAAGAGATTACCTCAAGAGAATACCTCAATACATCAAGAGATTACCTCAATACCTCAAGAGAATACCTCAATACCTCAAGAGATTACCTCAATACCTCAAGAGAATACCTCAATACCTCAAGAGATTACCTCAATACCTCAAGAGATTACCTCAATACCTCAAGAGATTACCTCAAGAGATTACCTCAATACCTCAAGAGACTACCTCAATACATCAAGAGATTACCTCAATACCTCAAGAGATTACCTCAATAACTCAAGAGATTACCTCAATACCTCAAGAGAATACCTCAATACCTCAAGACATTACCTCAATACCTCAAGAGACTACCTCAATACCTCAAGAGACTACCTCAATACCTCAAGAGATTACTTCAATACCTCAAGAGATTACCTCAAGAGATTACCTCAATACCTCAAGAGAATACCTCAATACCTCAAGAGAATACCTCAATACCTCAAGAGAATACCTCAATACATCAAGAGATTACCTCAATACCTCAAGAGATTACCTCAATACTTCAAGAGAATACCCCAATACCTCAAGAGATTACCTCAATACCTCAAGAGATTACCTCAATACCTCAAGAGAATACCTCAATACCTCAAGAGATTACCTCAATACCTCAGAGACTTCAATACCTCAAGAGATAACTCAAGAGATTACCTCAATACCTCAAGAGACTACCTCAATACCTCAAGAGATTACCTCAATACCTCAATACCTCAATACCTCAAGAGATTACCTCAATACCTCAAGAGATTACCTCAAGAGATTACCTCAATAGCTCAAGAGATTACCTCAATACCTCAAGAGATTACCTCAACACCTCAGAGACTACCTCAATACCTCAAGAGATTACCTCAATACCTCAAGAGACTACCTCAATACCTCAAGAGACTACCTCAATACCTCAAGAGATTACTTCAATACCTCAAGAGATTACCTCAAGAGACTACCTCAATACCTCAAGAGACTACCTCAATACCTCAAGAGATTACTTCAATACCTCAAGAGATTACCTCAAGAGACTACCTCAATACCTCAAGAGATTACCCCAATACCTCAAGAGACTACCTCAATACCTCAAGAGACTACCTCAATACCTCAAGAGATTACTTCAATACCTCAAGAGATTACCTCAAGAGATTACCTCAATACCTCAAGAGATTACCTCAATAGCTCAAGAGATTACCTCAATAACTCAAAGAGAATACCTCAAGAGATTACCTCAATACCTCAAGAGATTACCTCAATACCTCAAGAGAATACCTCAATACCTCAAGAGAATACCTCAATACATCAAGAGATTACCTCAATACCTCAAGAGATTACCTCAATACTTCAAGAGAATACCCCAATACCTCAAGAGATTACCTCAATACATCAAGAGAATACCTCAATACCTGAAGAGAATAACTCAATGCCTCAAGAGACTACCTCAATACCTCAAGAGATTACCTCAATACCTCAAGAGAATACCTCAATACCTCAAGAGAATACCTCAATACCTGAAGAGATTACCTCAATACCTCATGAGATTACCTCAAGAGAATACCTCAATACCTCAAGAGAATACCTCAATACCTCAAGAGATTACCTCAATAGCTCAAGAGAATACCTCAAGAGATTACCTCAATACCTCAAGAGAATGCCTCAAGAGAATGCCTCAAGAGAGTACCTCAATACCTCAAGAGAATATCTCAAGAGAATATCTCAAGAGAATATCCCAAGAGAATACCTCAATAGCTTAAGCAAATGTGACATTTGGAGAACGTGGATGAACGTCTAATTCTGCACTAAGACTGTGAGGGCATGTTGCTATGACAGTAAAACAGACTGCATTCGGGCTTCAGTTGAAATTGTGCACCAAGGTATCCTCAAGCACACTCTCATACAGACAGACACACACTCATAAACACAACCCCCACTTTCACACAACCACACACACAATACCCACTTACACACAACCACACACACAACCCTGACTTACACTCGACCACCACGGGCAATACGCTTTTGAGGACATTTCTGTCTCAACTTATTTGCCCCTCCCCTTCTTTAAGAGAGAACCCCCCTCCTCCTCCACACCATTAACCCCTTACGGTCACACAGTCATGAACACACACATGATACAGACAGACAGACGGACGGACGGACGGACGGACGGACGGACGGACGGACGGACGGACGGACGGACGGACGGACGGACGGACGGGCGGACGGACGGACGGGCGGACGACAGACAGACAGACAGACAGACAGACAGACAGACAGACAGACAGACAGACAGACAGACAGACAGACAGACAGACAGACAGACAGACAGCTAGACAGACAGACAGACAGACAGACAGACAGACAGACAGACAGATAGACAGACAGACAGACAGACAGACAGACAGACAGACAGACAGACAGACAGACAGACAGACAGACAGACAGACAGACAGACAGACAGACAGACAGACAGACAGACAGACAGACACTGGTTCATTCATAATGATTATTAAAAGGGGGTTATAGTCTCATAGCTATGGTAATCCTAGCCTGTCTCTGCGGTGATCTGATCCTGTCTCTGCGGTGTGTGTGTGCGTGTGTGTTTGTGTTTGTGTGTGCAGACAGGCAGAGATGAGAGGCGCTGGGGGAGGGGGAGAGGGGGGCAAGTGAGTTCAAACAGAAATGTTCCTCCAGAACATATTGTCCACGGGAGGTCCAGTGTGTGGAAGGGAGAGACTGACTGACTGACTGACTGACTGACTGACTGACTGACTGGCTGACTGGCTGACTGACTCACTGACTGACTCACTGACTGACTGACTGACTGACTGACTGACTGACTGACTGGCTGACTGGCTGACTGACTCACTGACTGGCTGACTGGCTGACTGGCTGACTGACTCACTGACTGACTGACTCACTGACTGACTGACTGACTCATTGACTCACTGACTGACTGGCTGGCTGACTGACTCACTGATTGACTGACTGACTCACTGACTCACTGACTGACTCACTGACTGACTGACTGACTGACTGACTCACTGACTGACTGACTGACTGACTGACTGACTGACTGGCTGACTGACTGACTCACTGACTGACTGACTGGCTGACTGACTGACTGACTCTCACTGACTGACTCACTGACTGACTGACTCACTGACTGACTGACTGACTCACTGACTGACTGACTGACTCACTGAATGACTCACTGACTGACTGACTGACTGACTAACTGACTGGCTGATTGATTGACTGACTGACTGACTGGCTGACTGGCTGACTGACTGGCTGATTGATTGACTGACTGGCTGATTGATTGACTGACTGACTGACTGACTGATTGATTGATTGACTGACTGATTGATTGACTGACTGACTCACTGACTGACTGACTGACTGACTGACTGACTGACTGGCTGACTGACTGGCTGACTGGCTGACTGACCGACTGACTGGCTGGCTGACTGGCTGGCTGACTGACTGGCTGACTGGCTGACTGGCTGACTGACTGACTCACTGACTGACTGGCTGACTGACTGACTGACTGACTGACTGACTGACTCACTGTCTGACTGACTGACTGACTGGGCTGACTGACTGACTGGCTTACTGGCTGACTGGCTGACTGACTGGCTGACTGACTGACTGACTGGCTGACTGGCTGACTGGCTGGCTGACTGACTGGCTGACTGTCTGACTGGCTGACTGGCTGACTGGCTGACTGACTGACTGACTGACTGACTGGCTGACTGACTGGCTGACTGGCTGACTGGCTGACTGACTGGCTGACTGACTGGCTGACTGACTGACTGACTGACTGACTGGCTGACTGACTGACTGGCTGACTGGCTGACTCACTGACTCACTGACTGACTGACTGACTGACTCACTGACTGACTGACTGACTGACTGGCTGACTGACTGACTCACTGACTGACTGACTGACTGACTGACTGACTGACTGACTCACTGACTGACTGACTGACTGACTCACTGTCTGACTGACTGACTGACTGGCTGACTGACTGACTGACTGGCTTACTGGCTGACTGGCTGACTGACTGGCTGACTGACTGACTGACTGGCTGACTG
>NC_056456.1:42819176-42824176 GCF_018296145.1 Oncorhynchus tshawytscha
GGCACACGCAGTATTATAACAGATTACAGCTTTGGACCAGGACTGAATCCCCAATGGCACACTATTCTCATGTAGTAGAACCTAATTGAATCCCGAATGGCACACTATTCTCATATAGTAGAACCTAATTGAATCCCCAATGGCACACTATTCTCATATAGTAGAACCTAATTGAATCCCCAATGGCACACTATTCTCATATAGTAGAACCTAATTGAATCCCGAATGGCACACTATTCTCATATAGTAGAACCTAATTGAATCCAGAATGGCACACTATTCTCATATAGTAGAACCTAATTGAATCCAGAATGACACACTATTCTCATGTAGTAGAACCTAATTGAATCCAGAATGACACACTATTCTCATGTAGTAGAACCTAATTGAATCCAGAATGACACACTATTCTCATGTAGTAGAACCTAATTGAATCCCGAATGGCACACTATTCTCATGTAGTAGAACCTAATTGAATCCCGAATGGCACACTATTCTCATATAGTAGAACCTAATTGAATCCCGAATGGCACACTATTCTCATATAGTAGAACCTAATTGAATCCCGAATGGCACACTATTCTCATATAGTAGAACCTAATTGAATCCAGAATGACACACTATTCTCATATAGTAGAACCTAATTGAATCCCGAATGGCACACTATTCCCATGTAGTAGAACCTAACTGAATCCCGAATGGCACACTATTCTCATATATTCCCATACAGTAGAACCTAATTGAATCCCGAATGGCACATTATTCTCATATATTCCCATACAGTAGAACCTAACTGAATCCAGAATGGCACACTATTCTCATATATTCCCATACAGTAGAACCTAACTGAATCCCGAATGGCACACTATTCTCATATAGTAGAACCTAACTGAATCCAGAATGGCACACTATTCTCATATATTCTCATACAGTAGAACCTAATTGAATCCAGAATGACACACTATTCTCATGTAGTAGAACCTAATTGAATCCCCAATGGCACACTATTCTCATATAGTAGAACCTAATTGAATCCCGAATGGCACACTATTCCCATATATTCCCATACAGTAGAACCTAATTGAATCCAGAATGGCACACTATTCCCATATAGTAGAACCTAATTGAATCCAGAATGGCACACTATTCTCATATAGTAGAACCTAATTGAATCCAGAATGGCACACTATTCTCATATAGTAGAACCTAATTGAATCCAGAATGGCACACTATTCTCATATAGTAGAACCTAATTGAATCCCCAATGGCACACTATTCCCATATAGTAGAACCTAATTGAATCCAGAATGACACACTATTCTCATGTAGTAGAACCTAATTGAATCCCCAATGGCACACTATTCTCATATAGTAGAACCTAATTGAATCCCGAATGGCACACTATTCCCATATATTCCCATACAGTAGAACCTAATTGAATCCAGAATGGCACACTATTCTCATATAGTAGAACCTAATTGAATCCCCAATGGCACACTATTCCCATATAGTAGAACCTAATTGAATCCCCAATGGCACACTATTCTCATATAGTAGAACCTAATTGAATCCAGAATGACACACTATAGGACATTGTCCAAAGTAGTGTACAATATAGATGATGATGTTTGTCATCAGTAGTCTATACTAGGATGAGATACAGACACAGACCTGTCATCAGTAGTCTATACTAGGATGAGATACAGACCTGTCATCAGTAGTCTATACTAGGATGAGATACAGACACAGACCTGTCATCAGTAGTCTATACTAGGATGAGATACAGACCTGTCATCAGTAGTCTATACTAGGATGAGATACAGACCTGTCATCAGTAGTCTATACTAGGATGAGATACAGACCTGTCATCAGTAGTCTATACTAGGATGAGATAAAGACACATACCTGTCATCAGTAGTCTATACTAGGATGAGATAAAGACACATACCTGTCATCAGTAGTCTATACTAGGATGAGATAAAGACACATACCTGTCATCAGTAGTCTATACTAGGATGAGATAAAGACACAGACCTGTCATCAGTAGTCTATACTAGGATGAGATACAGACCTGTCATCAGTAGTCTATACTAGGATGAGATACAGACCTGTCATCAGTAGTCTATACTAGGATGAGATACAGACCTGTCATCAGTAGTCTATACTAGGATGAGATACAGACCTGTCATCAGTAGTCTACACTAGGATGAGATAAAGACACAGACCTGTCATCAGCAGTCTATACTAGGATGAGATAAATACCTGTCATCAGTAGTCTATACTAGGATGAGATAAATACCTGTCATCAGTAGTCTATACTAGGATGAGATACAGACCTGTCATCAGTAGTCTATACTAGGATGAGATACAGACCTGTCATCAGTAGTCTATACTAGGATGAGATACAGATACAGACCTGTCATCAGTAGTCTATAATAGGATGAGATACAGACCTGTCATCAGTAGTCTATAATAGGATGAGATACAGACCTGTCATCAGTAGTCTATACTAGGATGAGATAAAGACACAGACCTGTCATCAGTAGTCTATACTAGGATGAGATACAGACCTGTCATCAGTAGTCTATACTAGGATGAGATACAGACCTGTCATCAGTAGTCTATACTAGGATGAGATAAATACCTGTCATCAGTAGTCTATACTAGGATGAGATACAGACCTGTCATCAGTAGTCTATACTAGGATGAGATACAGACCTGTCATCAGTAGTCTATACTAGGATGAGATACAGACCTGTCATCAGTAGTCTATACTAGGATGAGATACAGACCTGTCATCAGTAGTCTATACTAGGATGAGATACAGACCTGTCATCAGTAGTCTATACTAGGATGAGATAAAGACACAGACCTGTCATCAGTAGTCTATACTAGGATGAGATACAGACCTGTCATCAGTAGTCTATACTAGGATGAGATACAGACCTGTCATCAGTAGTCTATACTAGGATGAGATACAGACCTGTCATCAGTAGTCTATACTAGGATGAGATGAATACCTGTCATCAGTAGTCTATACTAGGATGAGATGAATACCTGTCATCAGTAGTCTATACTAGGATGAGATACAGACCTGTCATCAGTAGTCTATACTAGGATGAGATGAATACCTGTCATCAGTAGTCTATACTAGGATGAGATGAATACCTGTCATCAGTAGTCTAGAGACACAGACAGAGTTAAATTCATTAGTTTAGACTGTAAGAAAAACAATTTGCAACAGAAAATAAGTGTTTCATTTTGCCAAGTTTTCAGTGGTCTTTTTGGGGCCTTGAACCTACAGCCCTGATGTCATGACTACAGCCCCGATGTCATAACTACATCCCTGATGTCATGACTACAGCCCTGATGTCATAACTACAGCCCTGATGTCATAACTACATCCCTGATGTCATAACTACAGCCCTGGTGTCATAACTACTGCCCTGATGTCATGACTACAGCCCTGATGTCATAACTACTGCCCTGATGTCATAACTACTGCCCTGATGTCATAACTACAGCCCTGATGTCATAACTACTGCCCTGATGTCATAACTACTGCCCTGATGTCATAACTACTGCCCTGATGTCATAACTACAGCCCTGATGTCATAACTACAGCCCTGATGTCATGACTACAGCCCTGATGTCATGACTACTGCCCTGATGTCATGACTACAGCCCTGATGTCATAACTACTGCCCTGATGTCATAACTACTGCCCTGATGTCATAACTACAGCCCTGATGTTAAGACTACTGCCCTGATGTCATAACTACATCCCTGATGTCATAACTACATCCCTGATGTCATGACTACTGCCCTGATGTCATAACTACATCCCTGATGTCATGACTACAGCCCTGATGTCATAACTACAGCCCTGATGTCATAACTACAGCCCTGATGTCATAACTACAGCCCTGATGTCATGACTACTGTCCTGATGTCATAACTACAGCCCTGATGTCATGACTACTGCCCTGATGTCATAACTACAGCCCTGATGCCATGACTACAGCCCTGATGTCATTTCCATTTAAGTCCCCTTCCCTTGAAGTGTGCACTAGTTCACTTCCTGTCATGGATTAAAAAAACTAACAGACATGTTTTTAGGAATGAGGTGGTGGAAACTCCCTCCAGCCACTTGCACCAATCACAAGCTTTCAAATCCTTTAGTTAGCGGGAATGAGTGCACACTTAGAAGAGAAGAGAAGAGGAAGGAACAGAACTGGGTTACTGAAACCCCATAGGAGGTTGGTACATTTCATCATCAAAGAGATGACAAATGACATCATTGCATAACTGGGTTTAGGAGTTGTATTAGGATCCCGCTGAAGAGATACTGCTCCTCCTGGAGAAATAAGGACAGGGTTTAGGAGATCTATTAGGATCCCGTTGAAGAGATGCTGTACCTCCTGGAGAAATAAGGACAGGGTTTAGGAGATCTATTAGGATCCCACTGAAGAGATACTGCACCTCCTGGAGAATTAAGGACAGGGTTTAGGAGATCTATTAGGATCCCGTTGAAGAGATGCTGTACCTCCTGGAGAAATAAGGACAGGGTTTAGGAGATCTATTAGGATCCCGTTGAAGAGATGCTGCACCTCCTGGAGAAATAAGGACAGGGTTTAGGAGATCTATTAGGATCCCGTTGAAGAGATGCTGCACCTCCTGGAGAAATAAGGACAGGGTTTAGGAGATCTATTAGGATCCCGTTGAAGAGATACTGCACCTCCTGGAGAATAAGGACAGGGTTTAGGAGATCTATTTGGATCCCGTTGATGAGATGCTGCACCTCCTGGAGAATAAGGACATCACTGGTTCTTTCTTCTGTTCTATAGGTCAGACTGCTTCTAGTGATGTTTAACCTACTGAACTTACACACAGCAAGACGACAGAGAGAGAGGAAAGAGAGAGAGTAGAGAGAAGAGAGAGAGAGAGAAGAGAGAGAGTGGAAAGAGAGAGAGTAGAGAGAAGAGGAGAAATAGAGAGAG
>NC_056456.1:42826676-42831676 GCF_018296145.1 Oncorhynchus tshawytscha
ACACTAACACACACACACACACACACACACTAACACACACACACACACACAACACACACACACTAACACACACACACACACACACAACACACACACACACACACACACACACTAACACACACACACACACACACACACACACACACACACACACACACACACACTAACACAACACACACACACACACAACACACACACACACACACACAACACACACACACTAACACACACACACTAACACACACACACACACACACACACACACTAACACACACACACACTACACACACACACACACTAACACACACACACACACACACACACACTAACACACACACACACTAACACACACACACACTAACACACACACACACACTAACACACACACACACACACACACACACACACACAACACACACACACACTAACACACACACACTAACACACACACACACAACACACACACACTAACACACACACACACACACACACACTAAGACACACACACACTAACACACACACACACTAACACACACACACACACACACACACACACACACACACACACACACACACACACACACACACACACACACACACACACACACACACACACACACACAGCTAGAGGATAACTGGGTGTTTGTGATCCTAACTGCCAGTGTTTATTTACTGTAGACCCGGGGTTGAGAATAATACAATCAGTGCTGCTGTCTGTCTACAGTACCCAGTCTAACACAACACACACAGTCTGAAACACACACTGTTTCCGACAGAAACAAACATCTTTCTGGTAAGAAGAGGGGCGGGGGCGTATGTCTTATGGCCAACGTGACATGGTGTGATGAAAGAAACATACAGGAACTCAAATCCTTCTGTTCACCTGATTTAGAATTCCTCACAATCAAATGTAGACCGCATTATCTACCAAGAGAATTCTCTTCGATTATAATCACAGCCGTATATATCCCCCAAGCAGACACATCGATGGCTCTGAACGAACTTTATTTAACTCTCTGCAAACTGGAAACGATTTATCCGGAGGCTGCATTCATTGTAGCTGGGGATTTTAACAAGGCTAATCTGAAAACAAGACTCCCTAAATTTTATCAGCATATCGATTGCGCAACCAGGGGTGGAAAGACCCTGGATCATTGTTACTCTAACTTCCGCGACGCATATAAGGCCCTGCCCCGCCCCCTTTCGGAAAAGCTAACCACGACTCCATTTTGTTGATCCCTGCCTACAGACAGAAACTAAAACAAGAAGCTCCCACGCTGAGGTCTGTCCAACGCTGGTCCGACCAAGCTGACTCCACACTCCAAGACTGCTTCCATCACGTGGACTGGGAGATGTTTCGTATTGCGTCAGACAACAACATTGACGAATACGCTGATACGGTGTGCGAGTTCATTAGAACGTGCGTTGAAGATGTCGTTCCCATAGCAACGATTAAAACATTCCCTAACCAGAAACCGTGGATTGATGGCAGCATTCGTGTGAAACTGAAGGCACGAACCACTGCTTTTAATCAGGGCAAGGTGTCTGGTAACATGGCTGAATACAAACAGTGCAGCTATTCCCTCCGCAAGGCTATCAAACAAGCTAAGCGCCAGTACAGAGACAAAGTAGAATCTCAATTCAACGGCTCAGACACAAGAGGTATGTGGCAGGGTCTACAGTCAATCACGGACTACAGGAAGAAACCCAGCCCAGTCACGGACCAGGATGTCTTGCTCCCAGGCAGACTAAATAACTTTTTGCCCGCTTTGAGGACAATACAGTGCCACTGACACGGCCTGCAACGGAAACATGCGGTCTCTCCTTCACTGCAGCCGAAGTGAGTAAGACATTTAAACGTGTTAACCCTCGCAAGGCTGCAGGCCCAGACGGCATCCCCAGCCGCGCCCTCAGAGCATGCGCAGACCAGCTGGCCGGTGTGTTTACGGACATATTCAATCAATCCCTATACCAGTCTGCTGTTCCCACATGCTTCAAGAGGGCCACCATTGTTCCTGTTCCCAAGAAAGCTAAGGTAACTGAGCTAAACGACTACCGCCCCGTAGCACTCACATCCGTCATCATGAAGTGCTTTGAGAGACTAGTCAAGGACCATATCACCTCCACCCTACCTGACACCCTTGACCCACTCCAATTTGCTTACCGCCCAAATAGGTCCACAGACGATGCAATCTCAACCACACTGCACACTGCCCTAACCCATCTGGACAAGAGGAATACCTATGTGAGAATGCTGTTCATCGACTACAGCTCGGCATTCAACACCATAGTACCCTCCAAGCTCGTCATCAAGCTCGAGACCCTGGGTCTCGACCCCGCCCTGTGCAACTGGGTACTGGACTTCCTGACGGGCCGCCCCCAGGTGGTGAGGGTAGGCAACAACATCTCCTCCCCGCTGATCCTCAACACTGGGGCCCCACAAGGGTGCGTTCTGAGCCCTCTCCTGTACTCCCTGTTCACCCACGACTGCGTGGCCATGCACGCCTCCAACTCAATCATCAAGTTTGCGGACGACACAACAGTGGTAGGCTTGATTACCAACAACGACGAGACGGCCTACAGGGAGGAGGTGAGGGCCCTCGGAGTGTGGTGTCAGGAAAATAACCTCACACTCAACGTCAACAAAACTAAGGAGATGATTGTGGACTTCAGGAAACAGCAGAGGGAACACCCCCATCCACATCGATGGAACAGTAGTGGAGAGGGTAGCAAGTTTTAAGTTCCTCGGCATACACATCACAGACAAACTGAATTGGTCCACTCACACAGACAGCATCGTGAGGAAGGCGCAGCAGCGCCTCTTCAACCTCAGGAGGCTGAAGAAATTCGGCTTGTCACCAAAAGCACTCACAAACTTCTACAGATGCACAATCGAGAGCATCCTGGCGGGCTGTATCACCGCCTGGTATGGCAACTGCACCGCCCTCAACCGTAAGGCTCTCCAGAGGGTAGTGAGGTCTGCACAACGCATCACCGGGGGCAAACTAGCTGCCCTCCAGGACACCTACACCACCCGATGCTACAGGAAGGCCATAAAGATCATCAAGGACATCAACCACCCGAGCCACTGCCTGTTCACCCCGCTGCCATCCAGAAGGCGAGGTCAGTACAGGTGCATCAAAGCTGGGACCGAGAGACTGAAAAACAGCTTCTATCTCAAGGCCATCAGACTGTTAAACAGCCACCACTAACATTGAGTGGCTACTGCCAACACACTGTCAATGACACTGACTCTACTCCAGCCACTTTAATCATGGGAAATGATGTAAATATATCACTAGCCACTTTAAACAATGCTACCTTATATAATGTTACTTACCCTACATTGTTCATCTCATATGCATACGTTGATACTGTACTCTATATCATCGACTGCATCCTTATGTAATACATGTATCACTAGCCACTTTAACTATGCCACTTGGTTTACATACTTATCTCATATGTATATACTGTACTCGATATCATCTACTGTATCTTGCCTATGCTGCTCTGTACCATCACTCATTCATATATCCTTATGTACATATTCTTTATCCCCTTACACTGTGTATGACAGTAGTTTTTTTTGGAATTGTTAGTTAGATTACTTGCTCGTTATTACTGCATTGTCGGAACTAGAAGCACTAGCATTTCGCTACACTCGCATTAACATCTGCTAACCATGTGTATGTGACAAATAAGATTTGATTTGATTTGATTTGATTTGATTGATTTGATTTGAAATACTGTGAATAATTCAAATAGATTAAATCTAGTCCTGAAGAGATTATACCTAGTACTGGACTGAAGAGATTATACCTAGTACTGGACTGAAGAGATTATACCTAGTACTGGACTGAAGAGATTATACCTAGTACTGGACTGAAGAGATTATACCTAGTACTGGACTGAAGAGATTAGGCCTAGTTCTGGACTGAAGAGATTAGGCCTAGTTCTGGACTGAAGAGATTATACCTAGTGCTGGACTGAAGAGATTAGACCTAGTTCTGGACTGAAGAGATTATACCTAGTACTGGATTGAAGAGATCAGCCCTAGTTCTGGACTGAAGAGATTATACCTAGTGCTGGACTAAACTAAATAACTAAAGAGAAAGTAGCCCTAGTAGCCTATGTATTCTCACAGATGGCAGGAGAATCTCATGGGCCAGAACCAGAACGTGCTGACTACAACCCAAACAGATCCCCTTTAGTTTCCAATGGGCTGAAAAGGCCCGGCTATTACAGAGAGTTTCTAAACCCATCAGTACAGTGTCATGGTAACGGACAGAAAAGGTATTGGCTAGTTATCTCAGACAGGTTTAGAAGCTCTCTGTACAGTGTCATGGTAACGGACAGAACAGGTCTTGGCTCGTTATCACAGACTGGTTTAGAAGCTCTCTGTACAGTGTCATGGTAATAAAATATTTAGAGGTGGTCAGTAACGACATATTAATATGTGCATAAATGAACAGCTGAATGTCCATCAGAGAGCAGGGGAAGATGAAGGGTGTGTTTCCTGTCAGAAGAAGTTCAAGGGGAATTCCCAAGACAGGTCTAGACACACGTACGAACTAACGCATGTACGCACTCAAACCTCCTCTCCCTCACTACCGAACCTCCTCTCCCTCAGTACGGGACCTCCTCTGCCTCACTCTGGAACCTCCTCTCCCTCACTCAAACCTCTTCTCCCTCACTACTGAACCTCCTCTCCCACACTCTGGAACCTCCTCTCCCTCACTACTGAACCTCCTCTCCCTCACTCTGGAACCTCCTCTCCCTCACTCTGGAACCTCCTCTCCCTCACTACTGAACCTCCTCTCCCTCACTCTGGAACCTCTCCCTCACTACAGAACTGCCTCTCCCTCACTACAGAACCTCCTCTCCCTCAATACAGAACCTCCTCTCCCACACTCTGGAACCTCCTCTCCCTCACTACTGAACCTCCTCTCCCTCACTCTGGAACCTCCTCTCCCTCACTCTGGAACCTCCTCTCCCTC
>NC_056456.1:42836676-42841676 GCF_018296145.1 Oncorhynchus tshawytscha
TCCCTGTCTCCTTCTCCCTATACATATCTACCTCCATCATACCAGTATCCCTGTCTCCTTCTCCCTATACATATCTACCTCCATCACTCCAGTATCCCTGTCACATAGCTAATATGGTAGTGGAACTGACCCTGTCTATAGTATGGTATTAACTGACCCTGTATATAGTATGGTAATAACTGACCCTGTATATAGTATGGTATTAACTGACCCTGTATATAGTATTAACTGACCCCGTATATAGTATGGTATTAACTGACCCTGTATATAGTATGGTATTAACTGACCCTGTATATAGTATTAACTGACCCTGTATATAGTATGGTATTAACTGACCCTGTATATAGTATGGTATTAACTGACCCTGTATATAGTATTAACTGACCCTGTATATAGTATGGTATTAACTGACCCTGTATATAGTATGGTATTAACTGACCCTGTAAATAGTATGGTATTAACTGACCCTGTATATAGTATTGTATTAACTGACCCTGTATATAGTATGGTATTAACTGACCCTGTATATAGTATGGTATTAACTGACCCTGTATATAGTATGGTATTAACTGACCCTGTATATAGTATGGTATTAACTGACCCTGTATATAGTATTAACTGACCCTGTATATAGTATGGTATTAACTGACCCCGTATATAGTATGGTATTAACTGACCCTGTATATAGTATTAACTGACCCTGTATATAGTATGGTATTAACTGACCCTGTATATAGTATGGTATTAACTGACCCTGTATATAGTATGGTATTAACTGACCCTGTATATAGTATTAACTGACCCTGTATATAGTATTAACTGACCCTGTATATAGTATGGTATTAACTGACCCTGTATATAGTATGGTATTAACTATCCCTGTATATAGTATGGTATTAACTGACCCTGTATATAGTATGGTATTAACTGACCCTGTATATAGTATGGTATTAACTGACCCTGTATATAGTATGGTATTAACTGACCCTGTATATAGTATTGACCCTGTATTAACTGACCCTGTATATAGTATGGTATTAACTGACCCTGTATATAGTATGGTATTAACTGACCCTGTATATAGTATGGTATTAACTGACCCTGTATATAGTATGGTATTAACTGACCCTGTATATAGTATGTATTAACTGACCCTGTATATAGTATGGTATTAACTGACCCTGTATATAGTATGGTATTAACTGACCCTGTATATAGTATGGTATTAACTGACCCTGTATATAGTATGGTATTAACTGACCCTGTATATAGTATTAACTGACCCTGTATATAGTATTAACTGACCCTGTATATAGTATGGTATTAACTGACCCTGTATATAGTATGGTATTAACTGACCCTGTATATAGTATTAACTGACCCTGTATATAGTATGGTATTAACTGACCCTGTATATAGTATGGTATTAACTGACCCTGTATATAGTATGGTATTGAACTGACCCTGTATATAGTATTAACTGACCCTGTATATAGTATGGTATTAACTGACCCTGTATATAGTATAGTATTAACTGACCCTGTATATAGTATGGTATTAACTGACCCTGTATATAGTATGGTATTAACTGACCCTGTATATAGTATTAACTGACCCTGTATATAGTATAGTATTAACTGACCCTGTATATAGTATGGTATTAACTGACCCTGTATATAGTATGGTATTAACTGACCCTGTATATAGTATGGTATTAACTGACCCTGTATATAGTATGGTATTAACTGACCCTGTATATAGTATGGTATTAACTGACCCTGTATATAGTATTAACTGACCTTGTATATAGTATGGTATTAACTGACCCTGTATATAGTATGGTATTAACTGACCCTGTATATAGTATGGTATTAACTGACCCTGTATATAGTATGGTATTAACTGACCCTGTATATAGTATGGTATTAACTGACCCTGTATATAGTATGGTATTAACTGACCCTGTATATAGTATGGTATTAACTGACCCTGTATATAGTATGGTATTAACTGACCCTGTATATAGGATGGTATTGAACTGTTCTTGTGCACGTGACATTAATTAAAACTTGAAACACACTCTTTCCCTTCAACAGATACAATCACTTCTATCTGTAACAGACTCCAGACTTATCTTGGTCTGTAATGCGTAATTAACCAACCTTGCTTAGTGAAGTCATTTAGCATGGTGGGACCATCGACAATAGAATAGGACTATTAGCTACAACAAGGACATTTTGGATTAGTAAATAAATCTGATGATAATCATTGGATAATTGTGTGTGTGTGTGTGTGTGTGTGTGTGTGTGTGTGTCCGTGTGTGTATGTATCCGTGTGTGTGTGTGTGTGTGTGTGTGTGTGTGTGTGTGTGTGTGTGTGTATCCGTGTGTATGTGTATGACCCTGTATATAGTATTAAACCGTGTGTGTGTGTGTGTGTGTGTGTGTGTGTGTGTGTGTGTGTATTATCCGTGTGTGTGTATCCGTGTGTGTGTGTGTGTGTGTGTGTGTGTGTGTGTGTGTGTGTGTGTGTCTGTGTGTGACCCTGTGTGTGTGTGTCTGTGTGTGTGTGTGTGTGTCTGTGTGTGTGTGTGTGTGTGTGTGTGTGTATGTGTGTGTGTGTGTGTGTGTGTGTGTGTGTGTGTGTGTGTGTGTGTGTGTGTGTGTGTGTGTGTGTGTGTGTGTGTGTGTGTGTGTCTGTGTGTGTGTGTGTGTGTGTGTGTGTGTGTGTGTGTGTGTGTGTGTGTGTCTGTGTGTATAGTGTGTGTGTCTGTGTGTGTGTGTGTCTGTGTGTGTGTGTGGTCTGTGTGTGTGTGTGTATGTGTGTCTGTGTGTGTGTGTGTCTGTGTGTCTGTGTGTGTGTGTGTGTGTGTGTGTGTTCTGTGTGTGTGTGTCTGTGTGTCTGTGTGTGTGTGTGTGTGGTGTGTGTGTGTGTGTGTGTGTGTGTGTGTGTGTCTGTGTGTGTGTGTGTCTGTGTGTCTGTGTGTGTGTGTGTGTGTGTGTGTGTCTGTGTGTGTGTGTGTGTGTGTGTGTGTGTGTGTGTGTGTGTGTGTGTGTGTGTGTGTGTGTGTGTGTGTGTGTGTGTGTCTGTGTGTGTGTCTGTGTGTGTGTGTGTGTGTGTGTGTGTGTGTGTGTGTGTGTGTGTGTGTGTGTGTGTGTGTGTGTGTGTGTGTGTGTGTGTGTGTGTGTGTGTGTGTGTCTGTGTGTGCGTGTGCCTGTCTGTGTGAGAAGATTTATGGTTCTTTGTGTCGGAACAGACGCAGTTATCTGCCGCAGTTTGTTTCAGCAGGGCTGTTTCACACGAGATAATGTATCGCGACGATGTATAGCACTCACTCTTCCTGTTGTACAGACATCTATCTATTCCTTATCCAAGAAGGTGTATTTGGTTGTCGGACCAATTTAAATATCATTAACTTTGAAATAGTAGTTGAAAAAAACATTGTGGTATTTCATCATGTTATTGTGTTTTTTTCTTTCTCCCCAACAATAAAATCACAGAATGGATTTGTAAAAACGAAGTTTAATATACTTCCAGCTACATGACAAGTCATTTCACATTGGGAGAGATGAACACTTCGATTAAAAAACGAACACACGATAATTCACTAAATCTATGCGTCTAACCATTTAAGGGACTGGTCAGACACGTTCTAGGGACTAGTTCCGGTCCCAGGAGCCAGAGGTTGAGAAAAGGACGATCTCTATTCCTTTCATACCAAGACGTTTTTCCCGCCAACTTTACCATACTGCCAAAATGTGTTCCTCCTTTTCTTTATACCTGAAAGCTTTTGCGAAATCAAATCCACAACTTTTTATATATATGCCTAATGACCTAAAAGTGATTCCAGTTCTGCTCAAGGCATGAGTATGAAACGCAGCCGTAATGGTGAGGCGGCATTGCCGCGCACTACACTCTTAAACTCTTTACGGTTAAGTTGCTAGGCAGCGCCCGTTAACCATCCACCTGGTAGTTCTACACTGTACAAGGCACGTCACGTTGCCCGTCTATTCATCTGGCCCACCGCGAAGGAGCGGGGTCAGGTAGCCTAGTGGTTAGAGCCCTGGGCCAGTAACCGATAGGTTGCATAGGCCGAGGTAAAAATATTTATTTTCTGTCCCTGAACAAGGCAGTTAAACCACTGTTCCCTGGTAGGCCGTCATTGTAGATAAGAATTTGTTTTTAACTGACTTGCCTAGTTAGATAAAGGTTACAATAAATAAGCATTGCACCGTTTGATAAAACAACAAACGGATGGATCCGTACAGAATGACTCTGAGGAATAAAAATCACCGAATGACAGGACGTAGTGGAATAAAGGAGGCTTAACGTAAAATGAAGGCATGTATCCTCCAATCCAATCCTTGTAATAACCCTGAAGCAGTAGCCAGTACCCTCGCCGTGTAGTCAACTATCATTTCAGCACCGTTTTGATTGGGACAGCGCCTTCATGCTGCTTTGAAACAAGCGTAGGGGGACTTGTCTTGATAAATAAATACATGTTTTTCCCCCCCAAAAATCTCCGTTCGGATATTAGTTCGGCTACAATTAGGCTGTGGAAATGTTAGTTGACATGACTTCTGCCTAAAATCATTTTGCCTAGTTGGATCATTTAATAGAACATTTTACCAGCATGTTATATAATTTAACAAGATGATTATTTTGTTCTAAACTCGCAGTTGCTTAGTAACCTAGGAACTACTCCCGACCAAAAGACTGTGACTGATAATCAATTCATGTTATTGTGTTTCTCTGTCTGTATTGGCTATTTGGTTAATTGTTTCCTGACTGGGCAAATACCTGGAGGTGGTACAGGTCATCTATCACTGTTCAGAAACATTTAGCATGCTATACTGTAGTCTAAATCAGGTGTTTATCTATCACTGATCAGAAACATTTAGCATGCTATACTGAAGTCTAAATCTAGTGTTAATCTATCACTGATCAGAATCATTTAGCATGATATACTGTAGTCTAAATCAGGTGTTTATCTATCATTG